>NC_051180.1:95461717-95561716 GCF_013339695.2 Rhipicephalus sanguineus | reverse complement strand
GCATGTATGCGCTCACAGTTAGAGTCACTGTATATGCTACCTTTAGGTAGCAGAGTTGCGCATCTGTTTTCCAAACGCCGCTAGCAACCATGCATTGCGGAGAAGCTGACGCTCGGGCTAATTTTTGTATTTCTCGACGCCGCCGCTGCAGCTCACTCAATTAACACTAGTCATCGACAGCCAATGTTTATCGCCGGCCTTCGACATGCCAGACATGTTTATTGGCGACGCGGTAGGCATGTCGTCTGCAAAAATGGAGTGCGACTTCACCGCATAGCTGTGGTTGCTAGCCGGACCTATGCGCTACTCTGCTACCTAAAGGTAGCATATACAGTGGCTCTACTCACAGTCATTTCATGCATATCACAACTACGGTGGTGCCTCGCCAACAAGATCCACCAGACAGTGCGTGAACACTCAGGCATCCAGACAAGAGATCACTAGCAGCGACCCTTCTGCACTGTACAGTACCGTGATTATGATATTCTAATGTGCTTATGTGGTATATGTATAGTGCTGCAGGAAGTGTTTTGAATAAAATCAGTCGAAAGTCATCGCTGTGTGTGCTGCTTGCATGTCTTATCTTACTATTGGTGTGCCTACAATCGTAAACAACCCACAAGCACCAGTTTGACCGTTGTAGAGCCCTTGCCACTACAATGCCTTCACACATTATGCAGTGTACATTGTGCATTCTATGAACAATACACAGGCAACTTGAAATGGATCTGTGTTATTAGACATCCCAACACATGAATGTCACATCTGCTCATCACAAAGGCAAGTCTTCCCTTCAGCTGCAGCTTCAGAGCGGTGTTGTTTCGTACCACTGAGAAGCTGAACTGTTTCAAAGAGAAATGCGTCGAAAGCAGTGATGGGTGGACAAGCTTTGTTTCTGAAACCTAGCTTTAGGCCAACAATAGTGCTGGGTAGTTTCGGTAATGGTTTGAATAACTTTTCTTTTTTCGTCTGTATCCTCAGGAATGTAGCTGCGTGCGTTGGTTATGTGCAAAAGCACACAAGAAGCTCACAACGTTCAATAACAAGGCACTACAATGTGTGTATATATGCATACATATTAGTATGTAAACACATGCACACACAATGCACAATCATGCAGTGAAGGGAGGCCTGCAGGTATTCGCACCTGCAGGCATTCATATACAGTGCTCATAGACTGAAAAAGGACATGACATTTTTTAGTATAATGACTGGTGTATGCAAGTGCACGAGATAACTGTGTCATGTCACTGCGATCTGGTCACTAAGGGCAATGTTGGCTGTTGTGTAAGTGCTAGAGCCAAAATTAACTGATATGACATTACCTGAACACAGTGGAAATGAAAGTAGGTGCACTACCTAGCCCTAAATTTTTGCATTTTAATCTGTGATCACTGTACATCCCTCCAGTGCATGCAGGCTTCAAGATCAGGGGTGATGCAGTGAGCACATCTATCTACGATAAGCACAGTAAGAACACAATGACACAAAGAATGCAGTGAATGCAAAATGTTTCAGGCACATAAAATGTGGCAATGTACAAACCTCCTGGGATTGTAAAAACGTCTGTCCTGGAGAAACTGCAACTCTCATTCCAAGCAGGGTGCTCGGGGCGTATGCGCAGGTAGTATGTGCCGGAGGCCACCATTGTAAAGGACACAGTGGTCATTGACCTGTTGCCAGGCTCGGCTTCTATGATCTGCTCTTGAACCACAACACCACCATTTGTAGAATCCCAGTCCCAACTCACAAGGCTGACGTTGTATCTGTGTAGTGCCAGGAAAGGGATGAAAGTACATTTTTATAACAACACTCTAGCAACAACAAATACATCACTGAAGAGCACTTGGAAGAATCAATGGCCATCAAAATATCCAGCAGAGACACATGCATGGTTTATACTGTAGTGCAATGCAAAGATTCACAGTCTTCACAGCAAAAAGAAGAAATGCTGATGACCAGATTGATGCCAGTGATCAATACAATACACCTATAGTCGGATGCAACTTAAGAAGTCAGGAGAGGCCCCACCCAGGCAACCGAAGTGTGGCAGCCAATCGCCTCCGCAACTAACGAAATAGCCCCACTAATGCACTTACCGATGTTCTCCGAAGGCGGGGCCACCGGCTCTCCGGCTCAATACCTGGAGTGTGCATCCATTGGTGCAGGCTCGTGTGCATCCGCCTTTGAGGAGGAAATGCCGCGGACTTCTAAAGTTGCATCCGACTACAGAGGTAGTCAAGCAAGGACAAATTAAATTACATGTCCGAGCACTGGAGCATGAATGAAATTTATACATACTGAGGCAATCGGAAAGATGGCATAAACTACAGAGCACTGCAGTTGTGCATCGCTGCAGAACGTAACTTGCCATTCTCTGTTCCTGCTATGCTACCCATAAATAATAAATCAGCAAGTCATGTCCATATTGTGACCAGAATATCAAAATGTGTACTTGGGTCCCAATTATTTTTGTTTGTTGGCTTAATTGTATTTGTAATTGTGCTGGCACAATGTACTTAGCTCGCATAGCAATATCCTTGCAAAATTTTCAGTGAAGCTCGAAACAGAGCATCATTGACAAAGGTAACACGCTTACCTGGTAACATTGAACTTGACATCAGCGAGACCAAACTGAGCTGTCACAAACTTCTTCTGTAATGCTGGCTCCAGGATCATGATTGTGCTCTCCCAATTGCATACATTCTCTCCTCCTGCCATACAGATGTCAAGTGACAATCAACACCTCGGACAAATCAGTGCTGCGCAAGCGTCCCTGATCTACCCATCAACCATGCTTAGGCTTTGCTCCTAATCAGTTGTTTCATTAGTCACTGTGATGATGAGCATTAGCTGCAGAGAGTTATTGCCAGCAAAAATCATTGCAGGCGAGCTTCAGTTACAGTAAGCAAGGAACTTTTTGTGCACTTTTACCATGAATGAGACATCGTAAACCACATAATGTTGGTCACAACTTTAGAAGCCAATGGCATCTGCACCACAAAGGCAGGTGAATACATGCCTTTGATGGGCATGCACACTAGACTGGCATCATGAGCCGGACAGTCGGTCACACCGCTGCCGAAGCCCATGATGGAGAATATTTCTTTAGGTACAGAAACAATCGGCTGCCGTGCTTCAGTCACCTGGGCAGGGCCTTTCCTGGTTTCGTAAGTTGCACCAGACACTAGTAAAACTTAATTTTTCATGCAGCACTGTCACAAGGTTAAACTTTAAGCCTAACTGGGATGGAAAGAACAATGCAAAGTGAAGCGCAGAAGACACAAACTCACAGACAGGAAACAAGGAAGAGACCAGGCCAGCAGCACCTTCAAGAGAGACTTCAGGGATGCAAGAAGTCAAAGAAAGAAAGAAAGAAAGAAAGAAAGAAGAGAAGAGAAGAATAGTGAAGGTCAGACGGTACACAGAAAGCACTAAAGAGTAGAAAAACAGGGGAAGTGCGAAACAACAACACAACTACACAGGTGGAACATTATAGAAAATTTATCTTCCTACTTCATCTCTCAGCTGGCAACAGGCAATGTGCGAAGACACTGCAAGCTAACTGGTAGTAGTATGACTAAGGCAACTAAGTATGAGTAGACGACTGAGACAATGCCAGTGAATCTTTGCACTTCAGCTGGCCTCTTTTAGCGCTGAAGGAAATACAACATAGGAGCATGCCACCATGTTTCCTGCTTCCACTGGTGTATCAAGAGTGGGGGTTCCAAATGTCCATACCTAGCCCCCTTTTTTTTTAATGTATACCCCCAATAAGAGGACCCATCGTGTCCTTCCATAAGCTGAACCCCTCTTGAAACAACCTTGTATCTGCTTCTTCCTGCTTTGTACCCTCTGTGAACACAAATGCTGCAATCCTAGCGCAGGAGACACAATGACATAACTTTTAAGCAAAGGAACTGAAAAAACAGACTCAAGCCCACAGGTAAAGAAACAAGCAACTATTCATTTTGACAATTTATCAGAGAATTTACAGTAGCCAAGACATACAGCGTACAGCTACACCACAATATTGTATAATACAGTAAAATATCGGTAAAGGGAAATTTCTTAAACAGAAATCCTGCTTAAATGAAACAGCTGCCTCTAATTTGCTTGTTCTTGTACTTGGCTGCTGTACCCCCTCAACATCTCTTCTTGAAAAAGAAACTCCTGAAGTAGAACACATTTTTCTGGTCCCTTCAGATTCCATTTTACAATATTCTACTGTAGATACAGCAAATCGCAATATTTTTAAACATTGTGTTTAAACAATGCATGCTGCAGAATTTTTGTTGCATCTGCCAACGTAGATGTCTGTCTAACCTGCTATGAATGCGCAGCTAATTGCACACTAACATGGCAAGAAAATTCAGAGAAATTAATAGAACTACAGTTAATCTGTTCAGTGATTATCAACATGTGAACACATTGTAAGTTAAGATAGAAGAACTTGTTGCTGGACTAAGTGGTACATAACTTTGAGGAAAAAATTTAGACGCCTAAGCACCGCCAGAAAAAAAGACAAAGCACAGGAAAAGAGCGTCACTGGCAACTGATTTTATTCACAGGAGAACAGCAGGAAATGTATACGCCACACCGGACGTACAAACTGGTCGGCCAAACTGGTTGGTGTCTGGATGTCAGAGTTAGGGAGCACAAATTTTCCATTCGAAGCAATTTGCCGGCACATTTGCCAGCACATTTTAATTCCTGCTCGTGTGAGGCGAGGTTTTTCAGCGTTTCTGTTCTTGCCAAAAGCTCAGATGCGCTGGGCCGGGAAATAATGGAAGCTTTTTGGATAAAAAAGAAAGGCAAATTGTGTATAAGTCACACGTCTGTGATTTTGCGCACGTCTGATACTGCAGCGGTGGCTTCATGGTTGAGCGTCCGCTTCCGATGTGGTAGGTACCGGGTTCAATTCCCAGTGCCGACCGGAAACCCGCCGGTTTTTCCTAATGGGTAGAGCAGTACACCGACCTGGCGCTCAGTTGTTTCCGGGCACTCACCTCGAAAAGTAGCGCCATAAGCTTCTGTGAAGGCCCCTGGGCGCACCTTAACCCACCACAGCCTTGGTGAAATAGTTGAGCATCCGCTGCTGCTGTGGGAGGCAGAGAATTGCAGCCGCAAGGCACCTACTGGTAAATTAGGTATAAGTGCACTTCCGGCCTGGCGCTCGGCAAAGCGAAGTACATAGTCGCTTGGGAGGACATCCACCCTATGGGAAATTGGCGGCATGGAACCGCCAGACCTAAAAATTCTCCTCCTTTTTTTTTCACTCTGGTGGACTAGAAATTACTTTTCAATGCCCTCCTGTTTGATATGTAGTGATTAGGTGAAGCAGTGCTGTTTGCACATGTGTGGTGCGGAGTATATATTTCCTGCTGTTCTCCTACAAATAAAATCAGTTGCGAGTGATGCTCTTTTCCTGTGCTTTGTCTTTTTTCTGGTGGTGCTTAGGCGTCTAAATTGTTTCCGCAAAGTTAATATCTAGACAAGTTTATAGACACCACTGTAAGCATATGAAAAAATGCTTTTCTAAAATGCTCACCATGTTGCAGAGGTGATGTAGACAGTGTGACAAAATACTTTCCCACACGATTTGTAGGTAATCCCCGCGATGTGACGAAGAAATTGTTGTTGACATAATCTCCTCTGATTTTGTAGTAACAGTCATAGAAGACACTAGCCTAAAAATAAAAAAACAATGGACAAAAAAATTTATTTGCTTCTCCTTCGTTGCAGGGACCTCCAGGCATACCTGGCTTAATCACTAGAGGTGGGTAAAAAAAAAAGTGTCAATGTCACGAAAACATTTATTGGCTCACTGGTAGTCAGCACACCAGCAAGTAAGCAGCAAGCTGCAAAAAATATCCTTCTATGGTGTAACGAAAATGATACCCTAGCAATAAAGGGCAGCAGGCGAAAAAGTCATGTCGCGTTTGATTTCAACTGACACGAAGGTCACCAATCGCCCAAAACGCATCAGAAGAAAAAATGAACTCAGCCAATATCAGACAGTGTTTGTCAAGAAATTCAAGAATCTTCAAGGAAAGAAAACAATTCAAGGACTTTCGAGGCCCTTGAAAATGTACTTTTCAATTTTTAAGGGTTAATAAGTGTTTAAAGGACCTGTAATCCCCCTGATGCTATCAGCGTGACACGGTATTTCTGACATAAAAAAAAAGTAGCGTGCACAGAGTTTTCGAGAAAAGAAACACAAGCAAGTCAGACGATAATTATGTTGTGGGACAGAAAGACACTCGAACAAGTAAAACTGCTTTTCAAGCATGCACTACCCGAAAGCTTAAAAGCCTCACCGCTTAATGTGAGGTAATGACTACACATAAAATAGTTGCGGATGACAGCAGTAAGGAGCCACACCCACCGAGGGATTCGAGTAATTCCTCAAGTCAAACATGCGGCAAGTATGGTACTTTTTCCCAGTGCCGGTAAACTTGTAGTCGAGCAACGAAAAGTCAAAGCCACGCACATCTGAAACATCAATATTTCAAAAGGAAGTCATTTGACGACAGTTGACCTGCAAAGCAATGTGTTGCCTCAAAGAGGCCAAAAATCAGCATTATTTAACCATGTTCAACCATCCTATTCCCCTAGTAGCCACACCACTGAATATGTTCGACTCGGGACCTCGCAGTGAACACTAATTCTGGAATTAATATATGCAGTGACAATTCTGTCATGATCTACCAGGAGGGTAGTATACAACGTGAAAAATGTTATACCAATGCCTTCTGTGAGATTGCTGCTTACTGCACAAGAAGAATGCAAGGTGTCAAAGCATTCAGGAAAACCCAGGATATTGTGTATGCCTCACTGCCACGAGCCTTAAAAAAAAAAAAAAGAAGAAAGAAAACCCTAGTAACGAGTAAGGTTTAATTACTTGTGCATCACATAACACTTTGATGCCTTGATGCTACAGCGACAATAAGCTGATCAAATGGTACTTCTCCTAAGAAGTACCTATGTACAGTACTCATGGACTAAAACGGGACAAATTATAGCTAAGTAAGAAACATACCTTCGTTTCCACCATCTTCAGTTTGGGTCATATCGGCGTAACTTCGACTTGAACGCGTAGATTAGGGCCAACATTATTTTTAGAGACCAGATTCGCTGCGACATGACGTGGTTATCTTGAGCAATTGCACGTACCAGTCATTATATGTACTAAAAAATTTGATGTCGCGTTTGAATCCATGAGTACTGTACCTCTCGTATGGCAAAGATTTTTAAGACAGACATTGCCATACTTCAATTGTTAAAGAAAAAAGTAATAAGAACACGGACGTTTTTATAATGGACAGGCAGCATTACGGAACAACCAAACTTCCCATCCTGTCGAGCTAGTTTTCCGAAGTTGACAGGCATCTGGCAGTCAACATCGACATCGATGGCCTTTCGGTTTGTTTCTCATCACATTCACGTTGAGTGTGACACATTCAATGCAATACAATGCAATCACTTTATTTTCCTTATAGACGCAACTTTTGTATACATGCATGCCTACAGGTGAATAAGCTTCCTTTAAAGTCAAACCTGTAAGGTGTTTGACAATATCTTCACTGCTAAAAATGCACGAGTGAGCCGATATTTCGCGAAGCCAAGATTTTAGGTAGAAGCCGGAACACATCAGCCCGTGAACTATGGGAGGTGTATAATATAAAGAAAAAACGAACTGATTGTTTTAAAGACCCGTCCATAACCCTTTATAAAAGCAAGATAAGGTTTTTTTGATGCGACACATTCACAGCCTTATAAGTGGTATTGTCTCGATATACTCCCTGTTCGGCTGCACACCGCTATGTTATATGTCTCATTGCAACCCATTGCAATAAACCAGTTAGTAGTGCTTGTCCTGTCATCTCTCATGTGTTAGTCCTTTTTAGTGCTAAAATAAAGATGTTTTCAAGTATTCACCAACTCACTCATCAACAAGATCTCAGTAAGTCGTTAGAGGCTGTCACTCTGTAAGCTTTTGAAGAGTTTAATAAACCTCTGTTTAAAAATTCAATCATAATTTTTTTGTGGCACAAGAAACATGCAACCACAAATTTCTAAAAGCCCACTCGGCTTACAAACTGAATTGGGCATACCTTCCGATGTGGTCTCGAAGGAAACATTTAGCGTAAGTTCTCTGGAATAGACATACGTTGAGAGATAAATCTTGTAGTCCAGGTCTTCGAATGAAGTGACTACTTGCTCTTCATTCAGGTTCCAAGCAGAGTAGTCATAAGTCAGGCAACCTGAGAAACCGCAAAAATGTTTCAATATAGTTAAATGAATGCTGCTGGCACCCTACACATTCGAGGCTTAACTGAAGCTGGGCTTATTTAATGAGCAGCGAAAAAATGTGCAGAGGCTTGTTTCACGTCAAACTTTTTAAAACAAAAAATGGGCATCATTTTTAGGCAATACAGCTAGCAAAACCAAGTTAAGCTCACTCATAATAAAATGGTTGCGAACATTCCCATCTGCAGTAGCGAGCAGCTCATATTTCCCGATTTCAACAGCTCCACAGCCTCTTGAAAACCACTGCCTGACTAACAGCAACTTACGAAGTCATCTTAGTTGCATTCGTGGCTCATCTCTTTACACTGCTTTTTCTTCCAACAGGCCAGGACTGACAACACAGAATTTGGTAAGTAGTCCGTGGATTAATTCGTTGTTACAAGTGGTCACTCTGGTAGTAAACATGCGCATGATTATGCAGACTGATTATCTCTCCCAAAGATGCAAGTTACTTAATCATTTCATGCATGCAAATTACCTAAATGTCATTACAACGCAGTCCTCTGACACCCATGAGTGCATTCTCCATCCTTTGGCATCACCACTGGTTATACATTAGCAGACCATGGTGTATGCTCACACGACCTGCCTGGTTTCACATCATCCTTTTAACCTCAACTAGAATGACATCTACGTGCACTTGATTTCACGCCCATACTGCCACACCTCTCCCTGTTGATTTCCTGAATGTTGGCTTTCTTTCTTTTCAATTATCCCTTGGTAAATTTGCCCTTGCAGTGCTTCCTAGTTAGTCTCCAACTTTTGGCCCCTCCGTCAAGTCATGGCAAAGCAGAGTGATCGTAAGCTGCACCTTTCAATGACATCATAAAAATGCCTCTTATGACTTGGGAGTATATGCCAAGTATTGCTTTATCTGTGCAGCTGCTGGGTAACAAATTGCAATTATTGAAGCCAAATTAAGGCTTGCGATCAGTGCTGAAATGGTCAAAGAAACCATTCAAGGGCCTCTCACTGGGTACCATTACAAATTTTGATTACACATAAGTTGTAAGGCGCCGTCTTGTGAAGGCATTAGTGAAATAATTTTGCAATTTTTTATCAATACTGTAAGCCATAAAAGGCTCATACAGGAGCGGACACATAAGCAGTGCTGGCACAGTGTCTCATTAGTACAAGGGAGGTGCACAAATCTTGGAACAGAATGGCCACAGAAACAGATAATTAATGGAAGTGGACTGCAATAGGCACACTATTTAAGCAAGAGAATACAGTGAAAGAAAAACAGGACGTACAGTGGGTACCTCACGTAAGTGCAACAACCAGTTAATACAGTAATGAAAAACAGCACAGTGGATGTGGCCGCACAATATACAGACATAAAAGCAGCTCTGAATGTCAACATGTGCACGCAATGGAATGTACAGTAAAGGAAAACACTAAAAAATTTCATACAGATGGTGCGCGTGCGCAAAGTGTTGTGGCATAATAGACAACAATCTGATCGTCGTTCCGATAAAGACTCAAGGTGCAACTCAAGCGCTGATATGAATGCGTCCACAGATTGTGAGCAAACAATGTCAGTTGCAAAAGGATTCCAGAGCTGTACTGTTAATGGGGTTGTGAACCACCCCTAGTGCTTGGTGAAAAAACACATCCTGCGGAAAGAAGACACTGTTATGAATTGCTCAGCCAAATCTTGCAGTCGTGCACGGCAAGGAGAGTTGACGTGCGGAGCGTGAAGTTGCAATTCTCTCAGGCACCCTCTTTTCACACAGAGGCCTGTGCTAACTATCTATGGAGCTGACGGCACGTGCTGTTTGATGTCAAACAAAAGATAGCAAGCTATTGGCCAACAGCCGGCAAAAATCAAGAGTGGCGTTTGGATCAGATGAGTTTCTTGTAGTGATGCAGAACTATCGATGGTACTATTGATACTATCGATAGCTGAGTCACTATCGAAATATCGATGGTAAAAAATACTATCGATAGTGCTATCAATAGTAAGTACTATCGATAGTATAAAATCAACAGCGCGAACTCAGTGCAGAATAAACTCAGTTCCCTGCGCGCATGGTACATAGTGGAGCCGGAGGAGCAGGCTGAAGGGCAAGAAAGTTGACATGCTTGTGTTCTTCACGAGAGTGCTTCGCTGACACATGATCATAAAGTCAAACTATTCAGCTGTAGCGGAAAGAAGCCGTTACATGCGGTGGAACTGCATGGCTTCAAATTTATATTGCATTTTATGATTTCAAGATTAAAAAAAATATCATGAACTAACTTTTTAATTGTAAGATGTAACTGATTTTGAATATGAATTTATTGATGGACATATGCCGCCATTTTCACAGCGGAAATAATTTATCTTGCCAAAAATTTGCTCATAAATGAAGCGAAGCTGATAGTAGACTATCGAGGATATTTTGGCAATTTGACCAGCCAGCAACAGCATCGTTATTCGCACCACTATGGATAGTTTGTCAAGTGGTTGTGGCGGTGAAGAATACTGCAGCAAGATTGGGAAATACGAAGCTCTTTATTTGGTCGAACTTGTGCCCAGAAAATCAAAACTCAATATGCAAGCGATACATGTGGCGCACTGATAGCGGCGGGAGCAGTCGTCAGCCGTTGAGAGTAATCTGATCATCGGTGGAACGCGTCGTCCTTTATACATCAGTCATCAAACCTTCGCTGGTGCTCGCGTAAGCTCTCGAATAAACTTGAATATTCGCGTCCGGCGCGTAATCTTCACAAAATGATCTCAAACAATTGCTAAGCTTCTCAAACACTGTGGCGCAGTCTGCGTCAAATGCTGCTAACAGTCTGTGGGTGAAACTCGAATACATCAAAACAAAGCAATAAACACACGTGGCAGTAATATCGCTAGTAATATTACCGATGGTACTACCGATTGGACTATCGATAGTTTGTCGATAGTAGTACTATCGATAGTTTGTTTACACTATTGATAGTTTCAAAGAAACTATCGATGCTATCGATAGTCAATTTTCTGATAGTTCTGCATCACTAGTTTCTTGCCGTGGGGTTGCTGCCACATACTGGTGCCAGACTCTATAGTCCGCTAAAATTGCATAGTAGCCACACTGGCATGCACAGGAAACACAACGAGAGGCAGTGATTGCGTTTCATCATGTGAACTCAAGGTCATGACGCACATTGACATAACTTCTTTCCCTCATGCCATCCCTCCCAGTGTAGCTTCCAGCAGCTCGTCAGAATGAGAGTAAGAAGAAAGCACTTAAAGCGTGCAACATATCCCTATAACTCCGCTTCTTCTTGACGGACTTGATAACCTTTTGCTGCAAGTGATTTGTCAGGCAATAAACTCCAATACTGAGGTCATTCAATGATTACTTGAAAAAGTGGCTCATGCCTCCTTTAAAGAAAAAAAAAGTACTGAAGTCTGTCACAATCTGAAAAATTTGGCCTCATACATTTAGCAGTTTGTTCTACTCATCAAACTTTTAAGTGCAGAGCATTTTAGGGGGCCGGGCTGTCGTATGCTGTCGTAGCGTGGCGTAACGCAGGCAAAACATCTGTAGCATACTGAGCGTGCGCTCGCACCAAGGAGAAGTCTTCTTTCTTTTGTTCTTCAAGCGCCTTGATGATGATAAGTGTGAAGCACTTTAGGGGCCCGAAAAAACCATGTATAAAAATAGAAAAAAAGAGGAAGCAAGTGAGAAATCAAAAGAGAGAAAAATAACAGGAAGAAAAATAGAAAAAGAATGAAAGAGAAAGAAATAGATAAAGAGTGAGGAAAAAATAAATAGAAATAGAGAAAAAAATGGAAAAAGAGAAAAAGAAAGAGAGGAGGAAAGAAAGAGAAAACCGAAGAAAAACAAAGAAGGCCACCTAGCTCCACACTTCCTTCAGGCTTGGCACCCCTAGTGCATAGCTGCCTTAATTTTTTTTCTTTAGTGGACAAGGCAAAAAATATTAAAACCGAGCTATAACCATGCCTCCAACAGGAAAAACTTCACTGCCAAAGCAGATGCTCTCCCCTTTTGCTTTCTTTGGCTTAAATCCACAAATGCTGTGTTCTCCCAAATGCCAAAGGCAAGGAAGTGCGCCATGCTCATGTAACGAGCCTCACTTCCTTCTTTACTTCTTTCTATTTTGCTTCGCGGCCCATGCATTGTGAGCTTCACGTTGGAGGAAGAAGGGCCATGATCAGTGGTGTCCCAGGCAGTGTCTGTTATGTTTACATGTGCCTGTCACATAAGCACTCTCACCCTCCCCAAGAGAGTTGCCCTTAAAAGGAAGACTGTGTGGCCTCCTCTTTTAAATTTAGGTCATTTTAGCACCGCAGAGGTACACGTCACGGTCGTCTATTGGTTATGGTGCCCGACTGCTGACCCGAAGGTCGCAGGATCGAATCCCAGCCGCGGCAGCCACATTTTCGATTGAGACGAAAATGCTTGCGGCCTGTATACTTAGATTTAGGTGCACGTTGAAGAACCCCAGGTGATCGAAATTTCCAGAGTCCTCCACTACAGTGTCCCTCATAATCATATTGTGGTTTTGGGACGTTAAACCCCAGCAATTATTATTAGCACCACAGAGGCATCATATTTTTGTAGACACAATCACCACCAACCAATCTATGTGCCGTGCTGGTTAACTTGCAGTGCCCAAACCGGGCAAAGGGCCCTTTAATTACTAACTGCAATCTTGAGGCTGAGCTTCCTATTGGCCCCCCAGTTCAGTTGTGAAAAAGGGAAACTACTGGGAAACTTGAAACTGCCACATAGTGTCAGACTGCATAACTCTGGCTTTTCAAATGAGGTTATGATTTTTAAAGATTTCCGTGGCCCTAAGGAACCTCCTGCCACTTGCTGAAACAAAGTGCACAGTAACTGTTGCATATTCTTACATGCTTTTACTTGTATGAATTGCATTAGAAGCCAAACAGTTCCGCATCAAACGTGCACACTCTAGAAACAAAAGTGCACAGATGACAAGAGTTGCACATAAGTTCTCGTTTTTGGCCAGTTTGATACAACCTAAATTAAGTTAAACCAACAAGAATAGATGTTTCAGCTCCTTTAAATGAATTTGGTGAATCTTACCCTGCTATTGCACAAATTATTAAATCATGAGGGAAAAATACTTTTTTGCTATGCAACTGTATTTTGTATCATTCTGAAAAAAAAAATGACATTTATTTGACACATAGAAATGAAGATATCAGTATGTGCCAAATATGACACAATGTGCAAATCCACAGAAAACTTTTTCACATTAAGTGAAGTTCAATTGGCAACTGTACTTCATTTCATACTTCAGGTGTAACGCTCTGGAGGCCAGCGAGATTTCTTGCAATAGATGCTTTTGCACCAAGAAATAGTTCCATGATTTTACCACCCGTAATGTGATATCTTAATTTTTAGGCCGCATAATAAATGAAGGTGCTTTGTGCCTTAGAAGTAAACAAACCCTGCCATACTGCATCGATATGTTGCTCTGGATCGCTTAGCGCCTTTTTCTTTTTGTTTTTTCCCCTTTGTTTTAGTTTCTCATTTGCAGTCCATTGCGATGCCTGGCGCACAGGCTCATGCTCGGCTTGCACGAGCATTTACAACAGCCAGTGCTGGGCAGTATCAAAGATACATGTATCTTAGATACTATCTTAGATACTCTATGGCTATCTTGTATCTGTATCGCGATATGTCTCGCAAGATGAGTATCTGTATCTGTATTTCCGATACATTCAATAATGTATCGAGTATCTTAAGCTACAAGATACTTCTATAGAAACACCCCCGAGCGAAACAATAAGTGTCGGCTGAACTCCGCTTCTCAAGCTGATACTGCTACCGCTAAGCCACCAGAATAAAACTATGGGACAGTGACATTCTTTTATTTTTCCGCCAGGGTGCCTCAGCGAGCACATGCTATTAGGTCTACGCGTCCCCATTGGTGGAGCAGAGTCACGTGATGGAACTCGGGACATCTCGACAAAAACTAGCACACGAACGTCTACGCGCATCCGACCTTTTGTTTTCTCGATGTTTACTTTCTTTGTAGTTGTGTCAGTGTTATGAAATTTGTTCCGTATACCGTAACACAAATTCTGCTTACAATTTAGTAAAATAGCGAAATTGAGTTTGCATTATAACAAATGAAATTATAAAAAACCAAAAATGTTAGGAAGGGGATTTAAGAAACATAATAATAAGTAATCCGTTTTTCTCATGCGCGTCCATACGAGCCGTTTCATGCTATTTTCTATAGGCACTGAGTTTTCTCTTGTCTCACCTTCAGATCTATGTTGACGATTCATCATGCTCTAATGTCATACTTTTTAGGGGTGTCGCCTGTATCGTATTTATACAGGGTTCTTCATGTAACTGGAACCAAATATTTACAAAGAAGCGGTTAACCTCAACTGAATAAAACCAACGACCTGGTTAACTGCCATGTGGTAAACCATGTTGTATTTTTATATATCGCTTAATTTGTTAATTCACTAAGATGAATTATGCAACATGCATAATATTCACTTTAGGGCCAAGTGCGTTTCGTTACTTTGTAGAGGGCATTCCAAAACGACCGATCCAACTTTTTGTGGAAACGTACAGGGGGGGATGGAAAGAAACGCGAACAGTGCGGCATCTAGATTCTTCACGGTTTCGCATATCTTTTCACGCTCTTGTACCCTGGATGATAATAAAAGCCAACAGAGTCTTCAATTATACAATCAAGAACCATTCTAGCATCTTTTTATTGTCACCAAGGTCGCTGCGTGAGGAAAACAGCGCGCAGCACTCTTCAAATTTCTTTCCATCCCCACTGTACATGCTACGTAGTGACTTTTACCGGCGCTTAAAGAAAGCCGGAGAAATATTACCACGTTACTGCTTTCGTGTGCTACCGTACTGCAGCGCTCTCAAACGTGCATCGAGCGCAAGGACCGGCGAGTGGACCGCGGCAAAATAAGCGGCCACTGCTCTAAGCATCGGCTCCACAGTGCGTCCGCATTTCTGACTGCTGCACACGGCAAGTAAACGCCATCGTCCCTTATTAGCGATAGGCTCAAGGTTCGCGCGCCGGTTATTTTGGTGGAAGAGAGTGCTGCCGTACGGTAGCGCATAAGCGCAGTCACGTGGTTTGATTTCATTCACCGCGCAGCATGTACGTCGCCAAAAAAGTTTTATCGGTCGTTTTCAAATGCGCTCTATTACGTGACGAAGTGCACTTGGCCCTAAAGGGAATATTGAAAATGTTGCATGTTTGCCCTTAGTTAATTAACCAAGTCAGCGCTGTACAAAAATGCTACAACCAGCGCCCCATGACGGTAGACCGTATGCCGTCGGTTTCATTCAGTCGCGGTTAACCACTTCTTTTTTAAATATTCGGTTCTGCTTACATGAAAAGTGTATACTTATTCAATTTGATTGTTTAATACGGAACCGTCCTCCTAATTCACTTATATTCATTTTCCTTGTTTAGGTCACCGTATTTTTTTTGTTTTTTGTTTTTTTTTTTTTACTTTTAGAAAACAGCAGGTAGCAGAGCTAGAAGTGGCAATAGTGTGAATAGTGTACTGGAAATAATGGGTAGTGGGGATCTGGCTTGGAAGGAGAAGACGACGACGAGTTTATTCATAAAAAACTACGTTTCGGTGTTGTCCCGATTGTCATCTCTCGCTGATCGGCTCTACCGTCTGAGGACTTGGTCACCCAGAACGCCTCGTGACATTTGGTGGAGCTGTGGGGTACTTCCAGACCTGGAACTCCGAAACCGGATGATCCCTCCCGTGCCAACCATGCCTGACGATGCTGGGCAGAGTAATATTCCCCAGGCGTCACCTGCAGTCGTCTGTTCAGGTACGCCACGCCAATGAGACCCTCCCATCTTCAGTGGAGCTGAAGATCAAGACGTGGACAATTGGTTGTCATTGTACGACAAAGTCAGCGTCTCTAATAAATGGAATGACGCGGATAAACTGAGCTTCGTCAGCTTCTACCTCTCCGGAGTCGCCAACGTTTGGTTCCACAAACACGAATCAGAGTTTCCCACCTGGACGGCACTCAAAGCTAGACTTCAAGAGGTATTCGGTCGCCCCGCCGTCCGCAAGCTTCGGGCTGAGCAACAGCTGCGTAGTCGTGCTCAACAAAAAGGTGAAAGCTTCACCAGCTACATAGAAGATGTAGTTGACATTTGCCGGCGCATTAACCCGTCCACGACCGAAGAGGAGAAGATAAGGAACATCCTGAAAGGCATAGAGGACGACGCCTTCCAAATGCTCTTGGCGAAAAACCCACAGACGGTCAACGAAGTGATTACTCTTTGCCAGAGCTACGAAGAACTGCGCAAACAACGGCTTTCCACACGACGAGCTCTAATACCAGACGGCACGCTTTCGGCTTTAACAAACAGTTCATGTGCTGTTGCTTCCGACTCGTCGTTCCTCGACCAGGTCAAGCAATTTGTTCGGGAAGAAGTCGCACGCCAGCTGTCTCTTCTGCCAGCCGCCCAAGCATCTGAATCGCTCCTGACTCCCGAGATCCGTCAGGTCATACACGAACAAGTCGCAGGCATCGTACCACTTGCTCATCGGCCGGCTCCAGTGACAGCTCCACTTACGTACACTGCAGCCGCCGCCAAGCCGAGGCCGCCGTCTGCAGCTGTGCAATACGCACCTACGCCCACCTTCTCTTCACCTTTACCCGCGACCGCAAACTATACGCCGACAAGAAACTACGGTCCGCCACCGCAGCCCCTTCACCCGGCTCGGCAATACCTCGCTGAATCTGCGGCCCCTGTTTTCAATCCGTGGCGCACCCAAGACAACCGGCCCATCTGTTTCTCATGCGGATGTGCTGGCCATGTAGCACGATTTTGCCGCCGCCGTGCTTGGTATTCCGACTCTGCACGACCACAAAGCAATGGTCCGGACTACACCTACCGTTCTGCTCCTGCCGGTCCACACTTCGACGCCGCGCCTTCTTCCCGAGGCTACAGTACTCGTCGGTCTCCATCCCCTCGTCGACGTTCTCTGTCTCCCCTTATCCGCCGACCTGAAGCTGTCCACGAGGAAAACTGAATGACGCAGTTCCGGAGGCAAGAACTGCGATATCAGCGAACTGCGCAAGACCTCATTTATTCCCTACCAATGTAATTGTCGTTTTTGCCGAAGGTATTGCCGTTCATGCGCTTGTCGATACGGGAGCAGCGGTGTCAGTTATTTCTGACCAGCTTCGTCTTAAGCTCAGAAAAGTCACGACGCCGTTTTCTGCGATTTCACTACGTACAGCAAGCGCCGAGCCGATTGACCCACTGGGAGCGTGCACCGTCCGGGTTTGTACAGACGATGCCCTGTACCACATTGAGTTTGTCGTTCTGCCTCGCTGCTCTCATGCCACGATTTTAGGCTGGAACTTCCTGTCATCTCATGATGCCGTTATCGATTGCGCCCGTGCTGAACTTTCGCTGTCTCCGTTCAGCGGCAACATTTTCGAAGATTCCTCCGCCGCCTCTTGTCAAGTGTTAGTCGCCAGCGACACCGACGTTCCTCCTTTCTCTTCCACCCTTGTACCCGTGTCTTGCGCTGCATTTGCGGACTCCACAGTTCTTTTCACACCGTCGAAGCTTGCTACTCACCGTCATCCTTTCTTGCTCCCTTTTGCCCTTCTTACCGTTCGACAGGGTGTCAGCGCACTTTATGTTGTGAACATGTTTTCTTGTCCTGCTACCTTGCACCACGCTGAGTGTCTCGGTCATGCTGACGAACTTGACCAAAGCTTTGTTTATACTGTGCCTGACAACCCGGCTTCTGTAGAGGTTGACGCCGTCGGCGTTGACGCTACTCCTGCGGAGCCGTCTGGTGAAGTCACGTTTTCTCGGTACATTGACCCCAACCTCACTTCGAGTCAGCACGCCCAGATTGTCGCCCTCCTTAACCGCTTTCGGACGTCATTCGACCTACAACAAGCTCGTTTAGGCCGCACTTCCACAGTTGTCCACCACATCGACACCGGAGACCATGAGCCATTGCGCCAACGGCCGTATCGTGTGTCTGCAACGGAGCGCCGCGTCATCGACGAGCATGTAGGAGACATGATCAAACACGGTGTAATACAACCTTCGAACAGTCCCTGGGCCTCTCCTGTAGTGCTGGTCAGGAAGAAGGATGGCACCATTCGCTTTTGTGTAGACTACCGTCGACTCAACAAGATAACCCGTAAGGATGTTTATCCTCTACCACGTATTGACGACGCGCTAGACTGCCTCCAAGGCTCCGAATTCTTCTCGTCCATCGACTTACGGTCCAGATACTGGCAGGTCCCGGTGGCTGAGACAGACCGCCCGAAGAATGCGTTCGTCACCCCTGACGGTCTATATGAGTTTACCGTCATGCCCTTCGGTCTGTGCAATGCGCCTGCAACATTTGAAAGAATGATAGATAACATTCTACGTGGACTCAAGTGGCAGGTCTGCCTTTGTTATCTCGACGACATTGTCATATTTTCACCGCACTTTCAATCCCATCTACTTCAACTTGAACGCGTCCTGACATGCATCACCAACGCAAGCCTCCAGCTCAATTTGAAGAAGTGTCGCTTTGCAGCTCGGCAGCTAGTCATTCTCGGCCATGTCGTGTCAAAAGATGGGGTGCTCCCTGATCCGTCAAAACTTCAAGCTGTCGCTGAGTTCCCACGGCCAAAGACCTTGAAAGAACTTCGCAGCTTCATCGGGTTAAGCTCGTACTTTCACCGCTTCGTCCGCAACTTCGCGACCATCATAGACCCTTTGACAAAGCTTCTTCGTGCTGACCACAACCTTTCAACCTGGTCACCAAGTTGCGAGGCCGCGTTTACAACGCTGCGTCATCTCCTGACCTCTCCTCCGATCCTACGGCATTTCGACCCCAGCGCTCCGACAGAAGTTCACACGGACGCCAGCGGTGTCGGCCTTGGCGCCGTTCTTGCCCAACGAAAGGCTGGCTTCGATGAGTACGTCGTTGCTTTCGCCAGTCGCGCACTCACGAAGGCTGAAGCCAACTATTCTGTCACAGAAAAAGAATGCTTGGCTATAATTTGGGCCATAACTAAATTCCGACCTTATCTCTACGGCCGCCCATTTGACGTGATAATGAACCACCATTCCCTGCGCTGGCTTTCTTCTTTAAAGGAACCTTCCGGTCGTCTAGCTCGATGGGCGCTTCGACTCCAAGTGTACAACATTCGAGTACTCTACCGTTCCGGCCGAAAACACTCCGACGCAGACACCTTGTCTCGCTTTCCTCTACATAGCGAGACTAATTCACCTAACGTGCCGTTATCGGAGTCGTCCATCTCTGCCACAAACATGCCTTTGGAGCAGAAGAAGGACCCATGGATTGTTTCTCTGCTAAACTTCCTGCAACACCCATCGGCACCCCCCGTCAACCGTGCATTACGTCACCAAGCACACCACTTCTCCGTTCGCGATGGGCTGTTATACCGCCGTAACTACCCCCAGGATGGTCGCAAATGGTTACTTGTGGTCCCTCGGCATCTCCGTTCGGATCTCTGTGCGGCGTTCCACGATGATCCACAGTGTGCAGATGCAAGGGTACTGAAAACTTACACACGCCTCCGCCTTCGTTATTATTGGCGCGGGATGTACAGATTCGTCCGTCATTATGTACACTCATGCCTCGCGTGCCAACGCCGCAAGGATCCTCCTCGTCGTTCAGCTGCCCCGCTGCAACCTCTGCCTTGCCCAGGACGTGCATTTGATCGCGTAGGCGTTGATCTCTATGGCCCTCTACCAAGCACATCAGACGGCAACCGCTGGGTTATCGTGGCCATCGACCATCTTACGCGTTATGCGGAAACTTCACCTATGCCCAGCGCCTCTGCGCGTGATGTTGCATCGTTTCTTCTGCGCCACATCATACTTCGCCATGGAGCCCCAAGAGAATTACTCAGCGATAAAGGGCGTGTATTTCTATCCGACGTCATAGAAGCTCTTCTCAAAGAATGTCGTATCATTCACCGTACAACAACTGTGTATCACCCGCAGACTAATGGGATGGCTGAGCGCTTCAATCGCACTCTTGGTGACATGATGGCCATGTACGTCGCGTCTGACCATAGCAATTGGGACCATGTTCTCCCATTTGTCACATATGCTTATAATACCGCCACGCAGGCCACCACAGGATTTTCCCCCTTCTTCCTACTTTATGGGCACGAGCCATCCTCCACCATGAATACAATTCTTCCGTATCGCCCTGATGCCTCGGAGTCTACTACCCTGTCCCAGGCTGCTGCACACGCAGAAGAGTGCCGAAAGCTCTCCCGTATGTTGACGTCAGAGGACCAGCAGCGCCAGAAGCACCACCGTGATGCCGCCGTCGCGCCTGCATCCTATTCTCCTGGCTCGCTTGTGTGGCTTTGGGTGCCTGCCTCGACCCCTGGGTTGTCCCCGAAACTCATGTCAAAGTACCAGGGTCCTTACCGTGTAGTGAACCAAACATCTCCCGTCAACTATATCGTGGAGCCTCTTGAACCACCTTCGGATAAGCGCCGTCGCAACCGCGAAATTGTGCATGTAAAACGTTTAAAGCGTTACCATGATCCCCCTGTGTTATCGTACCCCTAGGTAGCCGGGACGGCTTCTTTTATCCGGGGGAGATAACTGTACTGGAAATAATGGGTAGTGGGGATCTGGCTTGGAAGGAGAAGACGACGACGAGTTTATTCATAAAAAACTACGTTTCGGTGTTGTCCCAATTGTCATCTCTCGCTGATCGGCTCTACCGTCTGAGGGCTTGGTCACCCAGAACGCCTCGTGACAATAGCAACGATATCCTGCGGCATTTTGTGTCGGTATACTATACGTCTGAGACGTTTCTGGGCGGCACAACTCCTCTCGGAGAAGAAAAATTTGGCAGATCTCACGTACCGTGGGAATCGATGTTATGCGAAGCATGCGCGGAATGGTGACAGTACAGTAATTTTTCACATTGAGTGGAACGTTATGGAATGACGCTAGAGAAATATGGAAGTGCTATATGCACACTCATATGTTGAAGAGTCGCATATCTATTATATAACCAGTTGTTTACAGTTGTGTAACGATGGCAACAGCAACATGGGTGTTACCAACACCAGACGCAGTAAGCTGATATGTAGTGCTTATATTCTTCAATACTGGATAGCGCGAATCCGAACAGGACATAGAAGGAACACAGATGCACAGGACAGGCGTTACTCGCAACTGAGCTTTATTCAGGCAAGTTTCCCTAGATATATACACAGCCGAGTGGCACGCGCAGGCGCACTGCACGTAGGTTAGTCACAGTTACAGTTGTTATGCTTATACTTGTCCGTTATTACGGAGAACACACGCACGTTTCACGAACCCGTGTGTATGCGTAGAATGGGTTCTTTACAGTTCTTGAACAAGGTCATCGTCACCGTGATCAGTGTGCACCAGCAGCTGGACCGGACTTGTTAATCGGATCCGTTCGTGATCGCGGCTATGAGGAGGCAAGTGCAGTGAAGTGCGAGGTATAGTGCAACTGGTGGAAATCGTGGATGCCTCTTACGATGAAATGATCTATGATGCCTCCTATCGTGGACGTGGCAGTGAGGTCTTTTGATGCTCTCTCCACATCCAATCCGTCTTTCCCGCACTATAAGGACCAAGCGTTGTTGGGTCTTGATAAATCAATGATGAAGTCACCGCAATGATGAGAGGCCTGGTTCTCTCAGCAGATTTATTGTAGGAAGCGCTGACGCCGTTTTTTGAGTAATCCATGTGATCCACGTTGCGGACCACGTGGACGAGGGGATAGTAGTTGAGCGTCTTCCAGGGTGTCCTGTGTGCAGTTTCCTCACTTTCCTTGTGTCCGCCGCTGTGGTGTAGCGGTTAAGGTGCTTGGCTGCTAACCCAAAGGTCGCGGGTTCGATCCCGGCCGCGGCGGTCACATTTCGATAAAGGCGAAATGCTAGATGCCCGTGTTCTGTGCGATCTCGGTACACGTTAAAGAATACCCGGTGGTCAAAATTTCCGGAGCCCTTCGCTACGGCGTCTCTCATATCATATCGTGGTTTTCGGATACAAAACCCTAACAATTATTATTATTATCACTTTCCTTGCGTGTCAATGTGTGTGTTCGCGGTTACTGTGTTGGTTGAGACTCTGTATCACCTGTGGCACATACCTGCATAACATTAACTCTGGTTTACGGGTATGTGCCACACGTGACTGAGAGAAAGGGTTTCATGACGTACACGACAGGCATTTTGCGTTATTCATGTCATCATCAGTGAATCGTGTTCGTCATACACTGATCCTCTGCTGTGCCAATTTTGGTATATTACAAATTATGGAGATGACCAGGAGAGCGCCCAGACGTAGGCGGCTAGATAGATAGATAGATAGATAGATAGATAGATAGATAGATAGATAGAGAGATGGATAGATAGATAGATACGTAGATAGAAACGGCCAAAGTGCCTGAGGTTCGCTAAGAAATGCTTCGCATTTAAAATGGTACAAGATTGCACGTTAGTGAATATGTTGCTAACAAACGCTTTACGCCAGCAGATAACTAGAATATGAAAACCCATTGCAGTTCTATGTCCTCAATGAATTTTGAGCGCTGACTCTGTAGTTATCATCTTCAAACGATGCAACACAAGAAATATCACTACCCGCGTTGTTGCTGCTCTACAAATGTCGGGTGATGCGGTAGTGCGAAAACGGTAATACGCTTACGGAGAAGGTAAGACTGCACAGTGGCAATCGCGACATCGTGCGGAGGCTTCGTAATGGTGTTCTTGCAAACAGATGGCAACCAGCTAGCTGATTGCTAAGTAGAGCAGCGACACCCATCAATTACAAAAGTGTCAAGCAAAAACCACTGAAACCGCAGTGTATAAAGAGCTGTCATGTTAAACAGCCAAAGAAATCTGAATAACTTGTTTCGGAATGAAACGAGTATACGCTCAGCAAGAAGGATACAACTTTCGAGATACAAACAGGCATTTCAATAAAATTATACAGAGTTGGCCGCATTAAGAAATTTTCCAGTAAACACTTTTGTAAATAGGTCTTTGCTGCTTCACTATATCAATCTATAATAGTAAATTTGCAAATGTATCGAAGTATCTTAAGATACAATTGGGTAGTATCGTATCGGATACAATTATTGCGCTAGTATCTTGTATCTGTATCTCAAATACTTCTTGCCCGAATATCTTGTATCGTATCACGATACAGTTTCAAAGTATCTTTACCCAGCCCTGACAACAGCGAAAGGCAAGCATGAGACATGCGGACTTGCACATTTTGCTGACCAAACTTCTTGCATAGCCTCTGCAGCGTTGCACCTGGTGTGCGAAACGGAGTATACTGCAGTTGCTTCCTGAATTCAAACAGAGGTGGACTTTGCATTTGCTGCAACGCACAGATTTCTTTGAGCAAAAGTGGACGTCGGCAGTTACCAGGCGTCCCTGAACACTGGCATTATGAACGTGCCAGAGGCGTTCCAGGCACTACAGCTCAATACCACCAAAGAAGAGAACGAATGAAAATTCTAAACATTTGTAGCTTGAAATTTACTATTCAGTGAACTCAAACCTGAAAATAAACAACGCTGTGGCATGCACACAGCGTGGCGTGGAGCTGTAGTGTCGATGCACACAACGCTCATATTAGAGAAGACCGCAGAACACCACTTTGTCTCCACTGCAGGCCTTCATCGGCATGTGCATTATGGTGCATCCGCATAGCTCACTAGCTCAAGTAGCATTGTTCGCATCTAGACCTAAATCTCGGCATGTGCTGAGCAGGTGCCATGAATCATAAGTGCATTCAACAGGGCACTGGCAGTGGCGCCTTGAGGGTTCATAGAGTTGCATCGCAGTAATATTTACCTTCTTGCATGTGAGAACCATCATGGAAACTGCTGAGAGTGTCACAGGGCATCTCCAGCTAGCAAAACATGCATCACAGCACGCGTTGGCGCCAAAAAACTAGAAAAGCGCGCCAAAGTCAACTTTCATATATGACAATTCACGAAAACTATAATTTATTATTCACACGCCCATACTTTTATCATCATCCGAGTCTCAGAGGTCTGAATCTTCCCTTCTGGAGGGAATATCAGCGCCACAGGTCCTTTGTTGAGGCTTTCACAATTCGTAAAACATACGTGAATCCATGCTGTCACTCGGTCAGCACTCCAACGGAGATTTGCACAGTGTGCCAAATCTGGCACATACCGACTTGCAGTCAAAGCCCACAGTTTCTTTCGCGAAAAAAAAAAAAAAGAAAACCTTTTACTTCTGCCTGCTGTTTACCCCCCAAAGCACACAAACATTTTTTAATAATTGCGGCAAAGGTCTGATATGCTAGAAAAAATATTCAAACCTTGCCTCACACACAAAATGATTTCAAGAGTTTTTCTGAGACAAGAACTGCTCTTGCTTTGGAAAGCTTACTGTAGATGGCAGTACGTCTTTTATTCGAGATCGGGAAGGCTATAGGCACTGCACTGTGTGCGCCAGTTTCTTAGCAAGCATTCAAGATGGAAGCTTGTGATGAAAAATTGGTAAATAGGGTGTGTGTGCTGGAACCGACGTATCAAGCAGACTTGTCTTCCTCAA
Organism: Rhipicephalus sanguineus; assembly: GCF_013339695.2. Taxonomy (NCBI): domain Eukaryota; kingdom Metazoa; phylum Arthropoda; class Arachnida; order Ixodida; family Ixodidae; genus Rhipicephalus; species Rhipicephalus sanguineus. The sequence continues at coordinate 95,536,811 of NC_051180.1, read as the reverse complement.
GGCTGCAACTCTGGCACACGGTGCGACAGAAGGTTAATTTATCATATAGTTTAAAGTTTCACATTAATAGTTCGTAAGCATCAGCACACTATTACTTGCAACACGCTAGCCCAGCAGGTCACATGACAACCTGGAAGTGCAAGAGGTTTCGAGACAACTTATCTAGGTATATGCGTACCTGCACAGATAACATTGAGCTATATTGCCTATAGTCATGAGCTCGGCACCTGACAAACAAGAGTGGTGACGCATCCCACCATATGCCAACAAGGAAGTGCCAGGTCTCTGCTTTCTCTGAATTTGAAGGGATTACTATTCCCACCCACCACAGGCAAATTCACACTTGTCACCACTGCTGGCACTGTAGAATCCTCCACTTAATTGCTGCTCTCTTGAGCTAACTTGGTTCACTATTATTTCCTTCAACAAAGGATTAAAAATGCATATATTTCCACCTTCTTTCGCTAAAGCTCTCAACGTTGAATTTTTTTAGGGCTCTGAATGGCAAACCGACTCAAACATTCTCGCTTTTTCTTGGTTTCGAAACACTGTAGAAGTCTATGACTATTGGTAATTAGTATACATGTTTTGACAATGTATCTTTTTTTTTTTCTACTGAAACCAAATCACACAAGAACAGATTCTGAAATGACAGAGCTCATCATTACGTAGATAGAAGTAAGCTCCTACAAACTGCCCCACCAGCTTTGGATACTTCCTGCACAGTGTAGAGATAACCGTCTGTTTGTTGGCATCGTTTCATTGTCCACTTCGACGGCTACAAAACCTTGGAGGCAGGTTATGCTGAGCCCAGCAATAATATGTAGGTGTGACCTGTGTGTAGCTGAATGCGTTAGGTGGCCTGTACTGACACACCATAAGAAGTAAGAGAGAGGAATTTACGCAACATACATTTAACTGCAACCATACCTAAATGGTACACATGTTTCGATACCACCATTAATCTTCTAAATGCTACACTTCAGTTAAAGAATATAAATAACACCCCCTTTGTTTTCCATGACTTCATTGGCTTCATAGAATAGGCCGTGGGTGTATCAAAACTGCTCTTATTCACTCTTCAAAAGCTTTTTCTTACTCAGATAATCTTGTAGTTTTGTCTGCATTTTAGCAAGCATGTAGTTCACATGCTAATCATCCAAAAAGCTTCGTGGTAGATATCAGGTCAGTTCAGTTCCTGCATAATGCAGAGTTGGAGGCTTTTTGTTCAGTTTTCTGAAATCTCTCATGTGCTTTCTGACAAATCTTCTAAGAATAAACAAACTCTCAAGAATCAAAGCAAAGCTGCTGGTACAAAACGACACCGTGGGTATAAATAGACTATGTGCCTGATCGAAACGATCCCATTGATGAACGAGTCGAAGGATTCATTGTTCCCAGAATTCCTGTTGCCGTGACAGACCCAGTCCTTCACTGCGTCCTTGAGTTCATCATCCTAGTTGAAGCGTGTCCCTTTCAGGTGTTTTTTTCAGGGGACCAAACATGTGCAATTCCCAGGCAATGAATGGTGGCCGGTTTAACACCTTCCGCTGTCAGAAATCGGATAACGTCCCGTTACTCCTCAATCGCCGAATTTTGCAATGTGAACGCTATCCTGTCCACACACACACACACACTGCCACGTCAATTGCACAGCGCTCTTTATAAGAGGCTCTGCTTTCTACTGCACACGTGGGTGCCCCCGCATGCTCCAATCCACGGCAGAGGCTCCAATCGCATCCCTAGATGTCTCGCTACATTCTCCCATAGCGGCATAGGCATCTATGTAAATGGTTATGTTGTTACGACGTTTTGTACCTTTGCATTTGAACGCCCCTTGTAGTAATTTCAATGCAGACGCTCCCAAAACATACAATGGCACATAGCTGCCATGTGCCGCACACGTAGCACTTTTTGTAACTACAAACAAGGCTAGGTGGCCAGCAATACGTGAAATGCTTCACATAATTGTTTGGTTAAACATATCGAGACTTCAGCGCAGTCACACATGGACGCTTTCACATTTTCATCACGGCTGTAACCGTGTTCTGGCATAGCAGATACACGGTTATATAACATTAGTTTTTATATATGAGATAAAGTACACATGGAACATATCTCACACAAAAGAAAAGTGAAGAAGGAATTATTATGTAAATTCAAGTAACTGTAGCCTATGTGAATGCGCAAATAATGAACAGTGTCAGATACATATCACTTTGGGAGTTTAGGAACCTTTGGCAGCAGGCATTCATAGCTATACTTTCCAAAAACAAATCGCAGGAGCTTCTTCTGCGAACACAGCTGCCAACGCAGGCGTAAACAAGACTGTCAGCGAAATGAACACAAAGTTTTACAACTGTTATTAGAGTGTTCTAGTACGTTTGGGTACATTTCTACTTTGTTTGGGTACGCTTGGGAACACTAGAGTGTTCTAGTGCGCTTGGGTACATTTTGAGCAGCAAGTAATTATTTTTTGATGCCTCGATGAGAAACGACAGTTTTGCCAACCCAACCCTGCGGCTTGAGAATCCCGATCGTACACTTCTGTCTTTACAAAACATCGCGATTTTTTTTTTTTTTTAAACGATTAACACCTCGCAGGCTGCGCCCAAACGTTCCCAGGCAAGTGATTTCGCGATTAACTGACGAGAAACTGCGTCACTTACTGTTTGTATGATGTAAGGTGCATGACCCAGGTGGACGTAACTGAAAAAAAAGTAGCAAAATAAAATTAATTGCTGAACTATGATTCGCGGGAATGAGGTTCACTAATGATACGATGCAATCAGCTGTTCCGTGTTCGGAGTACTCGATTGCGTGAGAAAGTACGAACCCGAAGACGGGGAGATAACAGCACACAGTTTTTATTATTACGAACGTGTGCTTGTCTTCAAACTGATTACACGGCTTCTCGTCATAGGCGCGCGGGTAATGAAGAAGATGTTTACCATGAAAGAGCAATCCGTTTGCAGAGAGACGATGCTCGTATTGCAGAACGCAGGGTAATATGGGTCGCTGCTGCCGACATCACTAAATGAGCACAGCAGAGGTACAATCACAAGTAACTTAGCGAAGAAGCAGCTCCAAACGATGGACATGTTGTCGGTCTTTAGATCCCACAACACTGCAAAGACTGCAAACAGTTCATCACGAAGGAAGTCACTGGGAAACCACCTCATGAAACACCTGCAACAAGTTGGAAAGTAAAAGTAAATCACGTGTGACGGTGTGAAAGTAGATGATGATGTTGAGAAACTTGATGACTTGATGCCCACGTATTTCCCGAGTTTCCGTCGCACATTTTAAAGGCGATGCATTTGTACAGCAAACGGCAAATTGTAAACCAAAATGCTTTTAAAAGTTGTGTTATTTTGAGAAAATGATTAATTCCGTGATGACTCGACTTTTAGCTCACAGAAGCATAGCCTTCGAGATTTGTAGCTGCGGCAGTTCAAGGGTCATCGTCATGATCATCATTTTTTTTTTTTGAACGCGCGCACATGCATGGTAGTGTTCTGTGGTGACATCTTTTAGTTTACTTCACTCACCATTTGAAGCTACCACAATTTGACCATTCTTTGCCAGTAAGAAATAAATGCACGTATTTCATGCTGCATCCCTTCCCCTTTCCTCTCGCTGCAAGGGGCCCCTCATCACCAGATTCACCACCGGTCCACAAGGGGTCCCCGAAATATTCATGGCTGAGAACCACTGCCATACGCTGTGCAATTAACTCTTTTCGTAAGTCCAAGTAAAGCTGGTTGGTCAGATATATACAGCTCAACCCCTTTGTAAGAGACACGCACCTGGGAGTAGTGTCCCTTATATTAAGTGTCTTTTATAAGCAGGTTTATAAGCAGGCGTCAGCTCTTGTAAACAGTTTTGTCTCTTACATCAGTGTCTCTTGTAAAAGGGTTCAACAGTGTTCTGTGGTTCAACTGTGTATGTAAAATGCTTTGCATCCATAGGTAACACAGCGCAAAGAAAACACGGACAAGTAGACAAGTCTGGAAGCTCCATCAGTTTTAGTCCTGTGTCTGCTTGTCCATGTTTCCTTTGCAGCTGTTTACAAACTATGGATACGTATTTGCTTACATATATGATACCAAAATCTCGGTACTATTATACGCGCTGAAGTTTTCACATTTTCACAATAATGGGAAAGGAGTTGGTCATGATTCGGGGGGCCTGGTATTACATACTCGACCGCGCATGTAGTTCTGACAGACCTCCTATGAGTCAGTGCATCTGTGGGTGGAGACGACAATGGCATCCTATTGTGACATGGCAACTTCTGAGAGTCCGATGATTAAGAGTGCAAACTGTAACTGTGTGGATGACTCTGGCTGGCGATGCCATGTTTTGGATAAACATTTAGCTCGTAGCATCGGCCTTGATCGTGAGTCGGGCGAACGTGTTTCAAGAGAGAGCTAACTACGCGTTGTAGGAGCGAACGTCATGTGGGATTGTCATGGCGGTCTTGCACTGTAACCGGTAACCGGAGGCGAAATATTGAGGCGGGTAAGGATGTATCGGGGGAGGCGGGTGCTAGTGAGTCAGACTTGCTGGGGAACTCTTTGCGCTCGTATGATTTCCTGTGTAGTTCTGTGAATTCCGAGGGCCTGCGGTGAATCGCATGCAGTTGTGGGAGGGCGCTACCCAAACCATGTTCAAACCACCCGCCGAATCAGCCGCGCATGTGCAACTGACTTCCTGCTCAACCATTCAACGACAAAAAAAAAAAAAAATGTTCATTTGGTTTTTTAATTTTGTCGTGAATCGCATCTGAAAGGTGAGGATAGTGATGATGCAGAGAAATCTTATTGCGAGGGAGAATTTTTATGCTAATGTTTCCCGAGTTTTTGTTACAGCTCTCAAAGGCTAGGTATTGTACGGCAATCACCACATTGGGAGCCGCAACCGGGTCATGGCAGCTCTCCAATGTTGTAACGCGGTGGAAGTGGTTAATATAATGTTTGTATCCTGCGAAAAGTGATGTCTACAACATATCGATCATGACGTAAGCACGGCTTTTAGCATGCTTTCGGTGCGCAAAAGTATGGCCTTTAAGATGTGTGACTAGTACCTATTTGCGTGTTAGGAGTCATCGCCATGGTCATCGGTTTTTGCCCGCACGTTGCGCACATGGCGATGGCTGTGAGAGTCAGTGTATACTAGCGCATGACATCTTTCGTGACATATCTTGACGCTCTTAATGTAGATTCGCGAAATGCCGGTGTCTCAGGAAGTTCATTTCGCTCATCATTTGGCAGCGAACGAGAAAGTTACTAGAGACCGGGCACTGCGAAAGCTGACAAGATGGATACGCGCGAAGTCTGGACGCCAAGGCATGGGTAATAAGACGTCACATAGTTCTCTCTGTAAAATGTTCTCGGATAGCCTAGTCACTTTCATCGTCTCCGGTGGTAAGTTGGGTGATAATGCTTCTGCTTCGCCTCTTCAGAATTCACCGAAGAGGCACTGATGAAGCTTTGGAAGGGCCTCTTCTTCTGCATGTGGATGTCCGACAAACCGTTTGTTCAGGTAATTCAACACACAAGAGTTTGATCTTCATGTTTAGGAACGGATGAATCTTCCGATGTCTGATATTGCCGTTTTATGACGTTCACAGCAAGAGCTGGCGAACAGCATAGCTGGCCTGGTACAGTGCTTCGCCCGACGGGACCAGTCTTTGATGTTCATGGATGCGTTCTTCAAGACCATGGCCCGCGAATGGTTTGCGATTGACAGGTTTCGCCTGGAGAAGTTCATGATGGTAAGCCACAGCGAAATGACATGTTACCGATCATATCGTTATTTCGGTCTGATCACTGATCCTGTGATGACAAACACGTTTTCGTTACGTAGTGTTTTGCAGCGAAAGCTGTTATGAGATCGCAACAACTGATTCTGGTGGTATAGTTGTCCACCGCCGCCGGTGGCCGTAACCGCTGTCGAGCACAGTGAGAAAAAAAAAAAAAAGCAGGATGATTCGAACACAGGCCCTCTGCGTGGCAGTCGAGTATCCTACCACGGAGCCAAGCCGGTGCTTGAAACTCCTTTCCAAAAAGACCCTTTGCAGGCGTGATGCCGGGCAAGGAGTTAACAGGTGCAGTGTATCATGGTAGAAGATTAAAATAAGAACCAGGCATCACACAGTGCTTATCACATAACGAGTGGGTGGTTTAAAGCTTCCCACCCGTTACAAAGGGCTCAGCCATAATTCGTCGTGATCAGGGAAAGTATAAAAAAAATGCACATAATGCCTTACGTATATGTAACGGGTACTTCGCTTCTCAGAATGATGAGTAATGCCATGTTGGGAACTTCCATACTTTGCAAAATTATGGTGACTTAAGGCATAGTGGGGGTGCCTTGCAACTGTACTTGCAATAGTCACCCCAAGAGAGTTTACCACAGGCTCTAGAAAGGCTGATGCACCAGCTTTCACAGTGACTCTGCTGAGTGTTCCACACAGGCCTCTTGTTTTTTCTATGTCAATGTGTTACTACCAGATCTCCCTGTGCGTGAGATGTACAATGACAGTCACACAGAGATTTCACTTATGTTGTCACAACAGGTGTCGATCCAACGAGCTTACAAAGCCAGTGTGCTTGATGCAACTGTTGCTTGCAACGTAACAGTTGTTCTCAAGTTCATCCAGTGCTGGTGTCACATAATCACTTTCCATCTTGACGGGGCCTAATATGGGTCGAATCTGTTGATCATGATTGGCTTGTTTCCGGAAGCTGCAAAAAGAGCCAAATGAGAAATTAGACCTCGATCAGGATCAAAAGTGCAGTTTCACCAGTATTGTACAGGTGTCACATGGTGCAATTCCAATAGCGATCGAGCCCAATCGAGGTCGTTTTTGTTTATCGCTATTGGCTCATTGGTGCAAGATACGGAAAGGAGCCAGTCGAGACTGAGAGTGCCCGCGTTACAACAATATAGATGGCTTGCACATGACGTCATGGACGCAGCTTCTGAAAAGAACTGGGACTCCATGATGGCAGCTTTGATGACAAACAGGTTGCGTATATGTGAAAAATCGCAGGAAAGTGTCCGCGTAAATAATGAAAAAGATCTCCATGTGATATTTTGATAACATTAATGTTATCAAAATGTGGCATCGGAAACGTCGTGTCCGCACATGCTGGTGCTCCAACACGGAGCTTTCAGTGACGTCGATATATATATAGCTAAATGAAGCTTGAAGTACAAACTTGTACAAGTGATTTTTTGTGCGATTAAGATCACTGTAGCTCGAGCCTGTTGCTTGGTTGTGCAATTCTATACAAGTGACAGCTGTAAACTATGTGACAGCACGTTTGGCTTCGTCACTTGCTGATGTTAGAAAAGTGTTCTTACGAGTGCGAAAAATTGTGGCCGACAGATGTGGCACAACCTCATTGCATGCCCAAACGGTGTAATTTCGGACATCGAACAGCAACACTGTGCCATGCACAGCAGACTACTTCACATAAATATCAAATGTTGCTATTATGGCACACTCTCACTTTACACTGCAGCCGGTCTGAGTGCATAAAACTTCTGCCTACAGTTTTGTCACAACCCTTTAGCATGCTCATCTGGTGTGATTTGGGGGATCAAGTGGTTGTATACATCGCCACCAGAACACGATTTAGAGCTGTCACTACAAAGTCTCAGTGATAGCACTTCAGTGGGACTTTTTAGAGTGCAGCTCTTAAGTGCCCATTCATGGGTTTCATATCGTCCTCTTGCATAAGCAAGCAAACACAGAGCACAGTGGAGATTGAATTCAAAATGAGAACATTTGCTGTGAATGCAGCTTGAAACAGTGCAGCACATGAAAGAAAAGAAAATGCGACACACACGAAGAGACTGGAGAGTGCTAATGTGTGCATCTTTAAAGGAACACTAAAGAGAAATCTTTTTTTCTTAGTGCCACTTTCAACAGCTGCATTACTTTGGAGCTATTGAATTAATAGCTTACTGGTGTATGTATCCACCCCCTGTTAATCATCTCCTACAAGGGTCAAAGCTCTCATGTTGTGCTGCTTATTCCATTCACTTACAGCTAGTTAGGCGATGCTTCCGTCAGGGTGTTGCATTCTCCTATGGAGATGCATGGAGCAATGAAAACATCACGGCTTTCTGCGACATGCTTCAGTCAACTGCCCTGTGCCCTAACAGCCAAGAAATCCCACTTGGCCTGAGGTTGCACGTCGTTGATGTTTTCCTTCAAGAACTTGCTAGAATGCACGGAGGAGAGGTGAGAAACTTTTTCTAGTTTTGTCTTTTAAAAAAATCCCTGAAGCACCTTCCTATCTATTCATAGAGTGACCTTTCTTTTGGATTGATTGCCTCACAACTCGTGCTGCAAAAATCTTTGATATCTGACAATTATGAATGGAATATTGCACTATCTAAGCGACCTGCTCTGTTTTTATCCCCGTGAGCATAATAAAATATGCTCAATGGCTGGTGGCAAGGCCCCATGTGCTGCGTTTGTACCTAAACTTTATTCAGATTGTTGTTTATAACTACTATTGAATATTACTTCAGAAACAGTGCCTAAAATAACGAATATATGTTGTGCTGCTGACTTGGGAATCACCATTACCGTAATTTTCAAAGTACACTCCTTCCCATGTGGCAGCGTGTCGCCGAATGTACACTCTGTGCACTTGCGCACTCACTCAAAGTGCACTTAAGTTTGCCTGTGTGACAGTGGTACGTAAGTGTGCTTGACAATTTTTGCATACCTACATCATGTTCCCATCAAGTCTGATTTATGAGGTCTTATAGTATAAGCACTAAGATGCTTAATGATTGCATTGGCATGTCTGTGGCTGTGGCTATTCGACACCTTGGGGAAAGTAAATAAAAGCATGTGACAGCTTTTCCAGGCGATAACGCACTCCCTAGGGAATCGGCAAGATCATGCAGTGACTGTACTGACTCCCACTTCTTGAAAGGACTGTGCTCACTCAATCCTGCTAATGTTTGCTTCACCAAATACCGCACAAAATGGTTTATGACATAGTGCGCATTTTATTTTGCCACCTCACCTCACTCCATCACTACAGTTTAAACTGTAGTTCCCTCTTTTCTATAATGTTAATTTATCTTAATCCTTGTGATTTGTGTTAAAGGACCCCTGACAGCGAAATTTTTGTTGGTGACTTTTTTGCTGTAATTTGTAGCTTTGTGTCTGGTAATCTCTAAATTAAATCGTAGATGCTCTAGCGTATCGTACAACTAATTCTAGCGTAGTTAATTGTGACCATTTCAGCATCACTTCAAAACGCCCGCCTAAAAACCACAAGGAACTGGCGCCCCATGCGGGGGAGCGTCAAAGACCACGTGCACTCAAGCTGTGGTGACGTTGACAGCGCGGTTTTCAAATCGGGGCCCCGCGCGCGGTAGAGATTGAAAGTATGTGGGTGCCTCGGTATGGGTTAAACCTGTTAAGCGCTTGTCCCCTCACGAAAACTACCTCGAGAGCAGCCCGACAACAGAGCCAGAGGGGTGCGGAACAAATGGCCTCGCCGGGTGCCAGTTGTCGTATTGTGCACGTGCGCCCCGCAAACCTTCTGTGACGTCCACAGTACTTGCTTTACTCGTGGAACGTCACACGGGGCCTCTATCTACGTCATACCAGGATGTCGCAAGGTGCAGCCAACTCAAGTGAGCACTCACGCTTACTTTAAAACCAAATTAAGATATCTTAAAGGCAACGCTCGTCACTAATAATCGGTCAGATGTGCCCCCGTATACAGGAAAGGCAAACAACACAAAAATCTCGAGGTTTCAATTTTGGTGTCAGGGGTCCTTTAATGTGCAGTGATGTAGTCACTTTGTGTTCTGTAAAAACTTGCATTTGCAACGTGAGCAATGTTTAAAAATGAAGGTACAATGCCAGAAGTGGGCCTTAGTTGAAAGCATGCACAAAAGCTCCCGAAATAATTTTCAAGCTTTATTTTTATTTATTTAGATACTGACTTATGACTTCTTATAAGAACAGTCATTGTATCCCATTTAGCCTCGTCTTCTTTTATTGCCATGGTGCATTGAATTTAATACTTGCAACTTCACTCTTCACACAGCGACATTATATTCCATGTGAAATGAAAACTGGGTTTTCTCTGTTCCAGTTGACTCCTGAGCAAGCCACATTATTCCTCCAACCTTTCTTTGACATATTGATGCACTCAAATGAGTAAGTTGAGCTAGAGCTGGTTTTTGTCATAGTGTTTTTCTTTTTGCAAGTTGTGAGACATTGGACAACACCTTTCTTCTACCCGCCATGGTGGTCTAGTGGTTATGTACTCGACTGCTGACCCGAAGGTGGCAGGATCGAATCCCGGCTATGCAGCTAACAAAGCCGAACTTTGCTCGCGTCATTGCTGCCTCGCTGAAGAAAGCACGCGCTGCAACCGTCTGCTGGGCGAGGTGGGGTTGGAAAAGAGTAGGCACGTTACGTCACATACACAGGTGCACATACACAGGTGCAAACACGTGCTTTAACACACGTGATTCCGGAATCGGCTACCAATTTTAAAATTCGTTTTCTAAAAACTAAATGACTTACAGTTGTGTATTTTGGCACATATCATGAGGGTACCAAAGAGAACATATATGTTGAAAGTTTAATTGAAATCGGTGAGTATTGAAAAATCCCCAGAGTTCCCCTTTAAATGGAACAAGTGCTTCTAGAAAGATTGGTTTCATACTGGTATTCTGCACCCCTGCTCATCTCTCAGTAAATGAAACTGCTCTTAAACGAAAAATTTTTTGCTGGTCCATTCAGGTTCTGTTTAATGATAGTCTACTGTATCACCTGTGCCCTGCAGTGCTTTTACTGCTGTGTGTGATCGCAACTGTAACACATGATTATAGTGTCTGGCAGTACTGCTTGGCAAAGGTTAACTTGTTAACTTGCTCCCGTGGTGTAGCATAGCACCATGGCACAAGGATGTCTTCTTCACATTGCACTCTTATGGTATTAGAGCTACCATTGGGAATATCTGCCACCCCTTGTTTCACAGCGTGATCTCTTAGCTGCTGAAAAACTGTCGCCCGCATCTTCCCACTGGGGGGACTCGAGTAAATGCATCGCAGAGTGGTGGGGGCATCGCGTGAATGTTGCGTAATTGGGTATGGTTTGGGAATGCTTAATTGTTACACGATGCGCGCGCCAACGACGACTTGAACGGCTCCAGCGTGCACGAAGTTCCGGGTCCACAGCTCGCTTCAAATGTTTGCGTTCAGCGTCGTATGCCCGTCTCTTCGCAGCCTTGTCTTCTGCGTTGCTTGCTGTTGTTGACGCCGACGACGGTGAGGGTGGGGTAACGTTGCCTTCAACGAGTGGTGGGGCACTGATTGAAGGTACTGTTGCTTCCATCGCATCTACTCGAGTCAAGCAAAGCGTCAAGTCAAGCGAAAGCCAAGTAAAGACGCCCTTGACTGAATTCCGAACGCGTGCTCCGCCGCTTATTTACACACCGCCCGCGTTCGAGGCAGAGGAGGGAGGGACGGAGAGGAGGGAGGGAGAGGAGAGACTAGCTGCCGGCACGAGACGAGCCGAGCATGCGCAGTGGGGGTGTGGACGGCGCCGCCGACGCCGCAGGTGCGACTAAGAAATGCTCCGCATTTAAAACTGTCTGTTGCGCACTGTAGATGCCAGCCTTTTTTTTTATTGTACCTGTCACACTCGCAGTCGAACACTCCTGGATGCGGTGCGGAAGAACATCTTCTTCCTGCTGTTAGACTTGGACCGGGAAGCTGCTGAGCTGGGTGTGGATCCCAGCACCGTGAAGATCAGAGGCTGCAATGGCACAACAGGGGACGATGACTCGGCAGAAGAAGAGGAGGAGGAGGAAGAGGACATGTACGATGAGCACGGCAGGGTGCTTGAGAAAGGAGAGACCTGCCAGGACCTTCCTGCAATTCCCGTGAGTTGCATTTTAATTGTGAAGCATTTCTTGGTGAACCAAAGGAAATTTGACCGCATTGAAAAGTATACACTGAGAAGATTAGTAACCCAGTGAATAGATTTTTTCCTTCTTGGAACGTTTTCGTTTCTGTGTTATCAAGCTTCCTTTTAATACTGCTTGGATTTTATTTTTGCAGTTTGACTACAGCATCATTGCTGACAGGCTTTTCGATATGCTCAAGGAAGCCAATCTGAAACCGTTCAACCGTAGCCTGATCACCAGAATGGTGAAGAAGTGAGTGTGTTTTTGACCTGTGATCTCGTAGCATTGATCTGAACATTCTTTTTGCTGACATGCTATTAGCTATACTAGAAAACAATGGAACATTTTTGACAGTTTCTGTTTTAAAAAAGCCATGACACGGTTTATGTCTCTTTATCAGCGCAGCTGAGATTAGAGGAATGAATGCAGTCAGTCACATGAGAAACTGAGCTCTAAATGCACATTTTAACTCGACATTTAAATGTTGATATCACAGTGGATGTAATTCTTGGTACACTGACTTCTCTATAAATTTGTCATTCTTTTCCATCTTCTTTTTTGCTTGTGGAACAGTTTGATTAGTGTTTTATTTCTTTCATTGATACTTTTTTTTCTTCAATCTGTAAACTGTCCTTGCCTGCATGTTTTGTTCAGCTGCATTTCTGTATGCCTCCTAATGCACATTGTCCTTTTTAGATTCCGTGCAGTTCTCAAGGAAGGCCTCGTTAGGCCTCCAGTGGAGGAGACTATTGAGGAGCCCATCACAGAGGACGACATTGACGCCGCCGCCAGCAAGCTTGAGGAAGAGCTCGAGGAAGAGCTTGAGGAGGACCGCGACGAAGTGCTCAAGCTTAAAAAGGAGCGGAAGAAGCGAAAACCCAAGTTCGGCTTTGACAGCTCCAGTGGCGCATACGAGTACATTTTTAATGACAGTGGCGACTCTGAAGACGACAAAGGGTTAGGGAAAAAAACGGGGCGAAATAAAAAGCGACCAAAAGAGAAGCACCTTAAAAGAAAAGCCAGAGTAGCAGACTCTGATGAAGATACCGACACATGTGATTCTGATGATAACGATTCGCACAATGTAAGAATTGCAGGCAGAAAGCGGAAGCGCAGTGCAGGGCTTCCTAGAAATGCTGAGAAAGGGAGGAGCACTGAATGCGCTTCCAAAGGAGCCGAGAGCAGTCTGCCTCCCAAAAAGAAACAGCGAAAACTGAAGCCAAGGAAGCCTAACAGTAGTTTAGCCAATGCAGATGGGACAGTGCAGGATGGAGCGAAGTTGAATTTGTTCGACAGTGACACAAAAGCCAATGATGGAGAGCCTCAGAAAGGTTCTACTTTAGTGAGGAAAGCTGTTCCGGTTGCCAGAGCAAAGAACGCTGCCTTCACTTCAAAGAAGGCTGACCAGCTAACGCTGGGGAAGGCAGCGCAGAAGGAGTCACTATGCGAAGAAAAACCGACCGGCACCGTGGGTGGCACAGCAGAGCAGCAAAGAAAAATGGAGAAAGTACTGAGGCGGCGGCAAGCGAGAAAGGAAAAGAAGGAGCGAAGGCTCGCTGCACTTGCCAAGGGCTTTCACGTAACACCACTTCCAGCGAAAGCCAGTGAAGCTAAGAAGGCAACCATGCCAGTCGCATCCACGAGTCTCGTTACCCGAACTGGCAAAGCAACAGACTCTACAGAGTCATCCCGGTTGTCTCTGCCACGGGTAGAAGATGTCGCGTCTATGGTGCCAGTGAAACATCACGTTGTTGCTGGAACTGAAATTTTACCTGGTACACCATCTAAGAGCCCGAAGAATAAGGTTGAAGGAGACAGCGCAAAAGCACTTCGTCAGACATCTCAAGCTAACGGAGGAGTGATCGGGCAAGCGAAGTCACCTTCACAAGGTAATACGGAGGTGTTGACGAAACCTCGCTCACCAGGGAAAAGCGGCACAAGTGTGACAAAGGTACCGGTTTCGCCGCTGAGCAAGAACCTCAAAGCAGCCAAGTTGCCTCCGTTGGCTGTACAGAATAACGCTGGAGCAGGAGCATCACTTCAAGGTCAGCGGCTAATGGGCAAAGGGTTCACGTCGACCGTGTCAGCATTGCAAAATGGCACAGAAACGAAGGAATCTAGTGACAGTGCTTCAGTCGAAAAGCTGCCGCGCACACCTAAAGCCAGCAATCCAGCGGCACCAGCCTTTCGCAAGTGCTTCACTGAAACGAAAGCTAAAGGAGCTAAGGTATTTTAGCAATTCCATTTGTTTATTCTCTCTCTTTTATGTCCATTGTCTGAAGTAGAATTTCACTCGGCTCTCTACGTATATAACAAGGTAATGTTCCTTCTGTCTTAGTTTGGTGTGATAATAAGGTACTTGATCACAGCCCTGGGAAACATTCAATTGGACAATGTACAGTCACGATCATAAATTTGAAGACCATGCGATTACGTGGCAGTGTGCATGTGCGCGCCGTCTAACAGCTCGTTGCCTGCTCTCGAGAGCCTCGTAGTGCGCATGCGCAGCCATTCTATCTCGCTGGCCTGCTTGCTCGCCTTCCGCATGCCGGCGCGCGGGCCGATTATCGGAATATGGGGCTGCCGCCACCAGCAGTACTTTATCATGAAGCAGTGGCGCGGCAGCCTTGAACTCCTTCGTCCAATCTCGGTGCTGTTTCCGAACTACATAAAATTGAAACGTTCCAGGCACAGATTGCTATCGCTGGCAGAATGTTGCATTCGAAAAAGCAGTAGCCGTTCGCTCAAACATGCTCACGTATTTTCACCGTGTCATCGCCTCTCCCTATTGGCGAAAAACTCTCTTTGAAAAGTCACACACAGCGAAAGGTATACAATAAATTTCGCGTATTGCTGGTTCGTCTTCCACAAGCGTGCCGCCACGAGTGCCATTCGAGGAAAGAAAGCGAATAGTAGAGTTACTTGTCGAGGGCCTACCACAACACCATATCTGCGATCTGTTAAACAGATCTTGGCGGGCAACAAACAGATCTCGGGGAGCCCATATAACAACATATATAAAGCACTCCCTTGAAGAAGCATGGCAAAATGTTGCCTGCTGGGCAGACGCCTCAACCTCCGTTGGTAGGAGACACTTCCATTTAACGCGAAACAGCCGATCGAGTGTGCGCTGTGGCGCCGTGGCTGCTCTGCCGTCAGCATTGGCAGCAGCGATCGCTAATTCCGATAATTGGCCAGCGAGCCGGCGTGCAGCAAGCGAGGAAGCAGGCCAGCGAGATAGAATGGCCGCGCATGCGCACTCCGAGGCTCTCGACAGCAGGCAACGAGTTGTTAGACGGCGCGCGCATGCACACTGCCACGTGATCACGTGGTCTCCAAACTTATGATCGCGACTGTACATTGTTTTTAGCACCTGAGACTGGGGTTGGGAGCGTCTAAAAAAATATGCGAGAACTGTAGTGGGATAAAAAGTGGTACAGTAAAAGCTCGTTAATTCGGATTTCACGGGACCGGAAAAAATGTCCGAATTAACCGAATGCCAAATTAACGAATGAACAGGAAAAACAACATTAAAATCAAATTGTAGAAGCATACCTTTATTTGCTGAAGTATTTTGTAATGGTCGTCTGCGTTTTCACGCAGATTCCGGCTTACATTACAATTTTTCTTAACTTTTTCAAATGGCCAACAGCACGCAAACTGTCGGAAGTGCTCAGGCAAACGCCCTCTAATATCAAAAGCGCCTCCGAGACTTCCCGTGAGGTGGGATGAGGTCGCGACATCATTAATAATTTCTTGATCGGGCAGGAGACCAGTCGTGGCGACACAATCATCAATCGCGATGTAGTCCTGAAGGGTCATATCTGTGGGAAGGACAGCATCGAAGGTCGGGCAGTCACCGTCGGTGGACTCGGCTGACACCTCGTCGATGCCACCGTCGGCTACTGCCGCATGCTCGGGCCTCACATGTAAACACGGTCACAACGGGAAAAAACAAGAACTCCGCAAGAAGAGACGGTGCCGACACAACACAAGGGAAAATGGTGTTGGAGGCGCAGTGGAGCGAAGAAAGAAGACGCCGACGTTCGGTGACGCCGCGATCGCCCCCACTAGTTGATGACGATGGTGATGTCACTCAAGTTTCGGTTTCGCCCCAGTGGTGCCAGCGCTGCTTTACCACACATTTGTGTAGCGGCAGCCGTCAGAATTTGTCTGAATTAAGCGGTGCGGAGCCCAATTCTGACGAATTAACGAAGGTTTGGTCCCATAGATTAACATGCACTTTGGCAGGGACCAATAGAGCTGTCCGAATTATCCGAATTTCCGAATTAACGGGTGTCGAATTAACGAGCTTTTACTGCCGTCAGCATTGGCGGCAGTGATCGCTAATTCCAATAATTGGCCAGCGAGCCGGCGTGCAGCAAGCGAGGAAGCAGGCCAGCGAGATAGAATGGCCGCGCATGCGCACTCCGAGGCTCTCGACAGCAGGCAACGAGTCGTTAGACGGCGCGCGCATGCACACTGCCACGTGATCACGTGGTCTCCAAACTTATGATCACGACTGTACATTGTTTTTAGCACCTGTAGACTGGGGTTGGGAGCGTCTAAAAAAATATGCGAGAACTGTAGTGGGATAAAAAGTGGTATTTACTTATTTCTGTTATAAAGATGGTGCTTACTGCAACCAGGTCCCACTCATTGCATTTTACTAATTTATTTTAGCAGCAAGTACTAGTGTAATGGGTTACTGATATGGCTGCTTCTTACAGAATTAACGTGTTTGTTATAGCCTGTGGATTCAACTATCTCGACACAGCACCTTTACTTGTGCCTTCAAGGGCGTCCGCAGAACTTTTTCCAGGGGGGTGCATCAGCAGAGGGTGGGGGAAGGGGAGGGGGGCATACAGCATAGGTAGCTTTTGTTTCATTGTCGTGACATGACCGGCAAGATTAGTCCATAGCAGTATGTAACGTGCAAAGTTGGCTGGTAATCCTGAATGATGTTTCACGCGGATATGCGGGACTGGAGCGTGCTAATCAAGCGGTGTAGCTTACTGCTACTGCATAGAGAATTATTATCCTAAATTCCAGGGGGGGGGGGCAGCTGCCCCCCCTTGCACCCCCCTCCGGACGCCCATGTGTGCCTTCTAGTTTACCGCCAACTTGTCCTATTGCCCCCATTGTCTTCTTGAGTTATGTTAAGGTCTGGAGAGAGCGCATCGTATGGTACAGGCGAAGCATTGTCATTGTGAAGATAGAGTGCTAGCAACTTGCAGCTCGTGTACCCCCTTGTGCCCAACAATAGTCAAATTTAGTGTTTTAATGTGTGTCACCAATCTTGAATTCCAAGGCCAGCTTGCCACAACCAAACAATTTTCAGGTAGAGCACCTGCTTTCATTATAGAGCTGTGCCTCTGAACTCATACTTAAAACACCCGACTGGAGCAAGAAAGCAATAGTTCATGAGTTGAACTGGTTTCACAGTTGCCAAGTAAAGAAGAGCTCTATACCATCCCAATCTTCATAGCCCTTGGAACAATCTTGCTCCTAAAAAAAAGAGCAAGAAGCATTTATCCATAAGTTTCCTCACCAATTCGAGGAAAGGCACTACATTTAGTAGGAATGTTTTTTAATTCATGCTCATTCTGTTGCTAAGTTGCTGAATTAACATGTGTGCTGCTAGGCTGAGAACATAATGCAATTATTTTTGTGCTAGGAGTTTTGACACAACAGAATTCATTAAGCAAAACTCTTAAATATGTGACTCATTTAAAGGCACAGTAAAGTGAAAATTTTGAGCTGAAATCTCGGAGTGTGACGTCACGGATTTCAAAGTGTATTTTTCGTATTTAGGCCTCATTGGCTCAATGAAATTTCCTGAAACTTGGTAGGTTAAGTCTCTGTTACCCTCAGAGGACAGTGTACTCCATTTCTGCAGATAGGGAACTACGTAGGCCCTATGTTGTGGGAATTTGAAGGTGGCGTTGCCACCCACATTGTCTTCTTGCGTGTTTTCTCGTTTACTGCACATCTTGCTGCAAGCATGGTGATTTTGGTATTGTGAAGGAGTATTTTTCTGATTTGAGAAAAATTGGTTTTCTCAGTGCCCAGTATACAGTCACACCCAATGCTGCATTACACTCATCATAAAGAGAGACAATTGCGGTGCCAAATTGCTTGTTCATTTTGCTGCAGACATTGATGCCTAAACACTGCTTGCAGTTCACAATATTTTCAACACCACCTGCAATGCTGTCTTCAACCCCTCAGGAAGAAAAGAGGGTGATCTTCGCGTTGTCCAAAAACAAAGCACAAGGTGAGCATCTCTCATTATCGTAGCATTTTAATAGTTGTCATTGACAGTGATATTATTGTTGTCAAGAGACACGTGACTTGCTTTCCTCTTTTTTTGTGTTCAGCTCACATTAAAAGGCCAGTAAACAACCCCAGGGTCCAGTATTTGTAATGAAGAGATAACTGAGCACTTGTGTGATCTGAAGAACTGAACGTGCTGCCGCTAGAACTTTACAAAAAGATGCTGTAACGTGGAAGTTATGGGGGATAGAACAACCATTTCTTGGCCGCTTTGACTGGTTTGGGCCTCTCGCTCGGCCTTCCTACCCTTCTCTGCTGTGAAGAGCGGTAGGCACAGCCTGTCGTCGTGACTGCATCCAATTTGAAACTTAGTACGATGTCAGCGACTTATGTCATCGGCGCGCACACGATCGCCTTCTCGGCTGTGACAACACGATACAGTATAACCTCCAAAAATGAAACCAAAACTGGCTGCAGAAAAACTAGTATACTTAATTATACAGGGTGCCCTGTTGCTCGTAAGTACTTCTACTGCTTCCCTGTTGCCCGTAAGTACTTTTTATTGCGACAGCATTTATATGGACACTCCAGACGCATTTTCTCCGTTACTGTGATTTTTCGTATAAGGTTCAAATAGACAATATCGCCTGTGTATCGTATGCTCTATATTCGAGTGAAAGCATACAAGGACTGCCGACAATTGTGGCCCAAGCAGAGGGGAAACGTGCTAGCTGTCTCCATAGCACGAAAGGCGCATGGAGGGGTTGCCAGATGGTAGGGCTGCGTGGCTGCGGCAGAAACTGTGCCCTTTGAATGGCCATGCGTGGTTGCGCGCGCCATATTTTACAGGGACTCAGTACATGGCTCATATCTTTGTACGTGTTGTGTTCCCACCGCAAAGTTTATGTTGATGCCATAGACAGCATGAAGGTTGCTCCACTCGCTGCAGGCCGTGTTTCGTTATGCCAGTGTTTTGTTGAGTTACACCAGGTCTCAAGTTAAAGGAGCGAGCTGCTAGCCTTTCTTCGTATAACATTCTAATTTGTTGCTATTGCATTCAGCGCTTCCCTTGTGGCGAAACAGGCTTTTTCTATAGTGCTGAGGCCCTGGACATTTGTTTAATGCTGACGAAGTATAGTTAAAAAACTTGTCAGTACTCCTTTAATAGACATTGTTGTGACCACAAATGGATTACTTATATCGCTAAGTGGCTTTGGCACAACTGTCCAACTGTAACTGATGGTATAAGAGCCATTATTATTATACATATAGGAAAAAAAGAAAGGACTTGGCTCTCGTTGTGCATTTTAAGTGGAAATTTTGCTCTGGAGTAGTTACCTAAACTATCTTTGGTTGGGACTGCCGAAGCGCACGTGCGAGTACAAAACCATGCGGAACAAGCCCCCGACTTATTTCAGGCTTTTGCAGTACAAAACTCTCGGTGCTTGCGGTATACACATAATTATGGCCTTTGAGAAATTGAATTCCATTGCTTCGAGAACCGTATATATTTGTGCAATGGCCAAACCCAGAACTTTGTTAAAAGATCACCCCCAAAAAGATAGATAACTTTATTGTACACCGAGGGAGAAGAACCGGGTTTTACCCCGACCCCCCTGCGGGCTGCTCCCACGTTGGAACAGGCAGGGAGTACCTGCACGCGGCATTGTGGACCCCTTGGATTGCCCGAAGTTCCGCCATCAAAAGTACGAATCGTCATCGCCCCCAGAAATATATCTAAGAATTGCCCTTGTATTAGCCACACCCTTGATTTTTGAGGTCTGTAGTGTTATCTGTTGTGCACTGCGAGAATTATGAAGCATCTTTTTTTCAAAACACCTGACTGGCTGCTTGGAAGTTCCAAATTGATGAAATATGTGTGCCACAATGTAGCTCCCAAGAAGGTGCACTCAGAAAAACAAATGCACAGAGGTCCCCTTTCCGAGGCTAGCACAGCATGTTCCCCGAAAATAAAAGACTTACTTCTGCAGCACCTAACAGACACAGAGCGACGTCCACACTATTTCGACGATGATGCTGCGCGTGAAAGCGCTCGGCATCGCATCAGAAAAAGGCAATCCGGTTAGAATGTTTAAAGCCAGCAATGGATAGATCCGGCACTTCATAAAGTGAAAGAACTTTTCTCTCCACCGTCATACGACGACGTGGTTTAACTGTGTTATAAGAAAGTTTGAATCAAATATGAATTTCCTACCACATTAAATGTGTTCGAATTTTGCTAGGCTTGTGTGGGACACGTACGGTTTTACATGCAGTGCATTATTTAACATTAAAAAATTTTGGTGCCATGGTCCCTGAAATGCAATATTGGAGTGTAGCAATGCCTGCACCTAAGTGGTAAAAGGCAGCTCATCGCTAAGTCTAGGGATCCGTAATCAAGTTGCCTCTGTGCTAAGCGTAGAACTTTCTAATTTCTGCTTTGCATTTACATTGTGTTCTTGTTTTCCCATAGATCCAAGGGAGTACTTCGAGATGCTGAAGAACAGCCCCGAGATTCCATTCGACGCGTCCAAGAAGCCTGCTCAGGGTGTTCTGAAGGCACGGCTCTCCCTGCCATCCAGTACACCTGTTTCGTCTGCAAAGAAGCGTGTCAGGGCATCTGATGTCTTTGAATCTAATGATAGTCATTTGTTCCGCAAAAAGCGTCCCAGTGCATCAGATTTCTTCTAGGATGTGAGAAGAAACTCAACCAGTCAGCTAGTTCCATACATCATGTTTCATTTCTGGCACAAAATAAATGTTCTGTATATTAACACGCTACTTTACCTTTTGCTCGTGGGGCAGGAGGGTGTGTCCAGCGATGTGATGTAGAGCGATGCTTGCACAAGGATGCATTCATTACATTTTAGACCTCGCATATAAATGATATGCCAGTTTACCATAAAAATTGGCTACACTCGGCCAATACATAAATAAAGTCACAATTTTAAAACATTATCGTGAAAGTGTTTATGCTTCAGCATGTAGAGATCCGTATCGCCATTTTAGTGCACTGAAGAACACAGGATGAAAAGGAACTATAAACACACAATGCATGCTGTGTTTGCACCTTTCGTCTCCGTCTTATATGCTCCTGTGCACTAAAAAAGCGATATAGGTTATACCATGCTTATTGCAGACATTAATGTGCCTAAAATGAAAATTTAGGTCTCTGCTTGAGGTGTGCAAAGCCTACATTTTTAATACACAGAAGTCTGCTGCCATTAATAATCACACTATGGTGTCATGATTATTAAGCAAAAATGCAACATCCTTGATCGCGCTGCATGTAAACAAATCAAAATGAATACATTGGCAAAAAATATAAAGATTGGGGATGGGCGAATATTCAGGAACTTCTAATATTTGAACGAATATTGTAGTATTCAAATTCGCTTCGACACAAATTTAGATTATTAGAAATTTCGAAGTACTATTCAAAATGAATGAATACCACATGTATATTTCAGCGCATATAAGCCCCCTGTAAGGGTGGTTGCACTGCAGCGTGGGGGTGCTGTACCATGAAACTACTCTCCAGGCGAAATCCGCGCTCGCCAGCTGCCACTCTCAGGTTAAATGTATATATTGTTGCGGGGTGAGACTATACAAAAGGAAGAAAGAAATATATTGAAAAATGTACACACAGTCCTTCAGCCAAAATGGCGGAGCTGCAACAACGCGAGCGCTATCCAGATCCTCTTCTTCATCACCTCGATGGAGCATTCCTTCTTGTACATCATGGCTTGCAACAATATTACCTTCTCCCCAATTATTTTTCAAGTTTAAAAGCCTGTTGTACGGGCTTATATGCACTAAGCTTAGTAATTTTTAAAATGTAACATATTGTTCCAGTTGTAACTTGCACCATTCAAAGTTGCTGTCATTTCACTTCGAACCGAAAAAGTGACATTCACACATGCCTAATTCCAATTCTTAAAAATATTGTGCAAGGCAGTTGGGTCACGACAAAAATGCAAATTTTTCGTAACATGTGATGTGTACTATTCGAACTGTTCGATTGGAAATTATTAGACCAAATCACTACTGTATTCGCTTCGAACCTCAAACTTACTATTCGCCCATCCCTAATAAAGACTACATATGCATAGAATGGCCTTGCATCCGACAAGACCACCGGATTATGATTTGTGGCTCTATGGGCCCCACCATAGAGCATTGTTGATGTATATAGCGGAAGCCGGCCTCTACCAGTATATTTAACTATGTATGCCATTGGGCAAACTCTCGAAATTAAAAAAACCCGCATTTCCCCGAAGGGGAGTATGAGGAAGTGCGAAGCACGGGGTGATGCTATGAGGGGGCGCGCGCGACTAAACTGCAGAGCCGAGCGAAGGAGACGGCAGCGAAAGAGCACGCGCCAGCCGACCCACGGAGGTCTGGCCGTTTTTAAGTGCAGCACTTTTACTGATGATGATGATCTGTCTTCCGAACTCGTTCCAAAGAACCCGCAACGCGTTCAACTTGTTGGCGGCGTTGCGCACGCCCGAGATGGGGCTCAGGTTGTTGTCGAACCACAGTCGATCGCACACCGCGCAGCTATATCCGAAGCTGCGGTCCAGGAAGTCTCGCTTGAAGCGCGCGTCCGGCCGATCAAATTCGAGGGCCCGCGCTCGCTCACGCATCGCGCGTCCCCGCGCCAGATCGGCTTCGGGGTGCTCGGCTCGCTTCGCACGCTTTCGTTCGGCGTCTCGCCGCCGGCCTTCATCACCACAGGCAATGCGCGGGGCGCGCGCAGCCACGGAGCGGAGGGCAGAGCGCGCGCAGTCACGTGGGGCGTGACGTCGCTGCGCCGTTGCTACAGACGCTCCTCGCGCCGTTGCTATGGGACCAGTATATTTAACTATGTATGCCATTGGGCAAACTCTCGAAATTAAAAAAAAAAAAATAACGGATCTTGAACTCATTGGTATCGGGCCACATTGCAGCATCTATTGTCTAAAAGCCATGTTCCCCTTTTTTTAAAGTGAGACATTGCTGAGAGATACAGTAAGCTGTGCTTAATTTAGTTTAAAACGCACATAACATTGTAAAGGTTCAAATGGTGGATCTTCGTGACAGAAGCTTAATGACAGATATCGGCAACTGGTGTCCCTCAGCACAGACTTTGTTGTGTCAACGTTATGCGTAAAAAGAACAGATACTTGGGAGAGTTTTAAGGATCTATGATGGTACTTAGAAGCACGAAACACACAAGATGAGCGCTCACTTCAAACTAAAGTTTATTTCCAGAAACCATCCAGGCTTTATCGTACACAAATAGGCAAAAACACCAGTGAAACGCATGTGTGCACAACAACAAACAAATAAACTTTAGTTTTAAGTGTGTGCTTGTCCTGTCTAGTTCTCCTTTCTGGTGTATCTTGTTTGCTTTGTGCTTCCAAGTACAGTAAAAGATCATTAATTTGACACTCGTTAATTAGGAAAATTGGATAATTCGGACCTGTTCTTTGGTCCCAATTCGGTCATATTAGGCCTCAACCCGGTTAATTCGGATGATCCTCGGAGCCCGCTGAGCGCGAAGCACCGCAAATTAACAAAAACGGCATTCGCGGACAGTTGAAACGGCCACAGGCTTTCAGCAAGGCGTGGTCACTATCCACAATCGCCTTGTTGGTGCATAATAAAGAGAGTTCAGAGCACATTTCGGATTAAGACACGGGGGTGGAAGCAACTTTGAATAGCAGCAGGATCTCACTTTCAGTAGAAAGCAAGTGATAACCTATAAAGTACGTTACATTTTAAAATTTACTATATTTAGAGCATATAAGCCGGTATAACGAGCTTTTAAACTTAAGAAATTATGAATCGATGTGGGGGTAATTTATTCATTTAACCTTGAAGTAGGGCTTCGCAGCTGTATTTCCCCTGGATATGGGTATTCATGGTATAGCACCCCTCCACTGCAGTGAAACCACCTTTACAGGGGGTTACATGTGGTTTATATATGTCTATTCGTTCATTTCGAATACTTTGAAATTAGAAAAATCTAAATTCGTTTCGAAGCGAATTCGAATACGGTAATAGTATTTGTGCGAATATTTGCACAAGCCTACCTTTTTCCACTCCTTGTGCATAATACAAGGCAGCAGACTCAAGATTTTCGTGTAGGCTTCCCCTGCATCCTCTGTTTTAGAACGTGGAGTGAACTTCATATTTTTGAAAGGTGGCCTTAGTTATGTTATATGCTTATACAAAGCTTAATTCATGCCTGTTCAGTGCACATTATATGCATTTCTTTAGCACGAAGCATTTGACAAACCATAGGCACTTTGACCGTATCTGTCTATCCGCCCTGCATGGTACCTTAACACACAAGGCATCACACTGCTAAACTCTTGTCTTTTTGGGTGGTTGCACTTCAATTAAAATCCTCTAACATCAAAACTTGCTCATGCTTTTCAGTTATCCTGGTTCCTTGCACAGCTTAAACCTTTCAGACGCGACCTGTGAAGAACTGTTTGCAAATGCGTCAAACATGCACATTGTCACAAGGCACTTCTGTTACAACCGAAATATTGTCATTATACATTTTGTGTTTTATACTTAAGCTTGTTATTAAATTGTAAATAAATATCTGGTTATCCTGGAGCCACTCATGTTCAGTTTTTGCATAAATAGAATCAGATCTCCGACTAGAAATATCGTGCAAACTTGTTTTCGATTATGTTAATTTCGAGCAAAAGAAAAATTGTACTTTTGACGTTGCTCGCATAAAGCTGCACGTCGAACGACTCGTCGAGAAAGTGGTGGTGCCTTCAGCAAAGTAATCGTATGCAACTCTACCAAATGAAGTTAAATGAAGATAGATTTATTATGCAGGAGGTCCATTTCATCCAAACCTCAATTTTTCTTGCCCTTTCTTAGTGACTTGTCGACGCAACTAGCAAAGACAAGTGATGTACACAATTGTGTACAAAAAGTCTCAAAGGGTTAATGCCAAAAAAGGAAGCATGGAAAGTTTCATTAGAAAATATAGGTTTATTCATAAGTTAAGAGAATTCATGCATGAAGAACACCTGAAAAGCAAGAACTAATTTTTTTGAACACTTCATTTTTTGTTTTAGTGCAGTTACGAAAAAGACCATAACTTTTGTACAGAACCGCACAGAGACTTAAAGGGCCCCTGACAGCCGATTTCTCGTTTGTGACATTTATGTTGTAATAAGTAGGTCTATGTCTTGTAACCACGGAATGACACCGTAAATGCTCCAACGTGATGTCTAATTAATCCTGGCAGCGTTAATTATGGTCATTTTTAGTGTAGGTTCAAAACGCGCGCCGAAAGAGGATAAGAAACTAGCGCCGCGCCGCGGCGGTCGCGCCTCGGGGCACGCGTGATGACATGCGCTCAGTATTGGGTGACGTCAGCCACGCGCTTGTTGAACTGCCAGTTGGAGAAGACACACACGGAGAGCTCACGCTGCCTGCCGACACGTACCGAAGAAGGAGAAGGTGGGAGAGCAAACATGCTTCGCAATATACCACAGTGCATGCACCGCGCATATTTCTGTCTGTGACGTCGACAACACTTGCTTTACCTCTGCAAACGTCACAAGGGGCCTACGTCTACGTCATACTAGTTATGTTGATAGGAGTTCAAAATTCAGATGAGCACTCAGGCTTACTTTAAAACCAAATTAAAATATCTTAAAGGCAACGCTCGTCACTCATAATCGGTCAGAAGTGCCCCCGCATGCAGGACTATCAAACAACACAAGCATCTCGAGTTTCCAAATTCGGTGTCAGGGGTCCTTTAACTGTTCCTGCACAACAATTCTGAATGTCTGTGTTTTAAAATATTAAGAATAAAAAACTCAGTTTTAAAAAGGTCATTTGAAAGGGTGGTGGAACCCAGCTGCAAAAACTATTTAAATAGAACATGATAAAAACAGCAACTCTTAGTTCAGCTACATAAACTATGTACAAGGAGATAAAATTTCTTCTACTACTTCCACCTTTGAGGATTTTCGTGCAACGTGGTCATACGAGTACAAGAATAGAGCATGTGTTCAGTACTTCATCAACGAAAACGTTCAATAACACACAACATCCCGCAAAGGGCAGAAATGCTAACAATGGAACAAATGTAAAGTACACGATACAAACATGTGAGTGGTCCAAACTCTGCAGTAGGCGTTTTAGATGAGTAGAGACGTTTGAGACATGTTCACGGCAAAGGAATAGAAACAGCGTGGACTAGCCCTTGGCGATATCTGTATGTACATAGGTAGGGCAAGCACGGCTCTGGTTAGGGGGTTTATTGAGATCTGAAGTTACGCAAATGTACAGACAACAGCAATAATTACAGAAGAACATCTCATTGTTTTCTCAGTCTCATGTTTTCTTCAATGGCGTCTACGAAGCTGTCGTGCGTTTCCTTGATTGTGTCCATGATCTCCCTGTAAGTGACCTGGAACATCAGAAAGCATGTTGCAATGCAACCTCATAACGGTACACTTTAACGATGGTTCTTCCACTACACTGACTTTAATGGAGGACACTGAAAGGTCAAAACAGGGTCAGACATGCCATAAAAAAGAAAGACTGATTTTTTACCAGTAGGGGTTTTCAAATATAAAACTTGTTAACATAAGTGCAAACATGTTTACACTCAAACCTCGTTATAACGAACACGGATATAACGAATTATCGGTTATAACGAAGT
This sequence comes from Rhipicephalus sanguineus, assembly GCF_013339695.2. Classification (NCBI taxonomy): domain Eukaryota; kingdom Metazoa; phylum Arthropoda; class Arachnida; order Ixodida; family Ixodidae; genus Rhipicephalus; species Rhipicephalus sanguineus. Next base: position 95,509,877 of record NC_051180.1, on the reverse strand, counting down.
AAATGAAGAATAGTCTTGTAATAGCTACAATGTTAGAAATAAACGTTTATAACGAATTTTCGGATATAACGAAGTTATTTTCGTGGCAGATGCGACTTTGTTATAATGAGGTTTGAGTGTATTTGTGAAAAACAATTTATGAATATTGAATCAAATGCCAAACAGCGGAAACAACAAATGTAACAAGTTAATGCTATTTTGGTAACAAGAGAGAGGGGGGTTGAGGATGGAATTAATGGAAATGGCTACAGGCACCAGTGATCAAATGGTTGAACTAAAACAGGTTGAACACCTTTCAAATTGCACGGTGCTCGACGAGGCGTACCAAGTGAAGGCGTTTGCTGAATGGCCATGGCCATTCCAAGTTTGAGGCTATGCATGGCCTCCAAGATCTGGCAGTGTGTGCTGCCCAATTTTGGAGGCCATGACATGGCCACTCTGGCTTTGAGGTGAGGAAGCATCATTGTGTATTGGCGTATCAGAGATGTGGCAACAGTCTCTTGAGGCTAAATTAAAGACTAAAGAGACGCACTGTGGTGGCTTAGTGGTTAAAGCGTGGTGCTGGTAAGCTCAAAGATGTGGGTTCATTTCCCAGCCACGATGGCCACATTTCATTTGGGGACAGAATGGAAAAAAACAGATTTAGGTGCGCATTAAAAAGCCCCAGGTGGTCAAAATTAATCCGAAGTCCTCAACTACTACGACATACCTCACAACCGCATTGTGGTTTAGACACTTAAGGGGGCACACTGCTCTTAAAACATTTTCTGCATTTCTTGATCGATTTTGTTGAAACTTGGCGACTTTATGTATATTTGTGTACTGATTTCAAATATGCAATTACTTTAGTACATCGTGTAGTTTAAAATACTAAATATTTCATGTGCCTTTTGGGGAGCAGGATTATTTCTGAAATGGCTGTGTTACAACGTTGAATGAGCATATTGCGATAATCTGCAATCGGAACTGTGTGCAATGCAACAAAAATGGATGTTCTAAACCCATTTGAACAAAAGTTATGCTGTGTTGAAAGCATGTTGCAATGCAACCTCATAACTGTACACTTTAACGATGGTTCTTCCGCTACACATAGTGACTTGGTAGTGAGACAATTTCAAGCTAGAATTTCACTCGTGAATGTTCAACGTACCATAACTTTTATTCAAATGGGTTTAGAACACCCATTTTTATTGCACTGCACAAAGTTCTGATTGCAGAATATCGTGATATGCTGATTTACTTAACTAACTCAGTTTAGAAAAAATCTTGCTCCCCAAAAGGCACATGAAATATTTTGTATTTTAAAAACTGCACATCACACTAGAAAAATAATTGCATATTTGAAATTAGCACACAAATGTAACCTCATTAAGCTTCAAAATCGATCAAGAAATAAATTTTTTAAGTGCAATGTCCCCCCTTAAAACACCAGGATTTAGTATAATTTAAACACTAAACAGGCAGGCATTGTGTCTCATCCTGGCAGTTCAGTAGACTTGTTTCACTTCATCGCACAGGCTAAGTAAATGCCACTGGTACGACATGGCGGGAGGAAAACAGCGCAATAAGACTGAGCACCAGAAAAAGGAAGACTAACAACAGTGTTGCTCTGCTGTTCCTTTTTCTGGTGGTTCGTCTTTTTGCGCTGTTTTCCTCCCGCCATGTCACACCAACACCCCCAAGCAACCACTTTAGCCATTCGTACCACCGGCTAGGCACAGCAAAAAATAGAGCTACATTGAAATGATTACATTGTCATGACTGAGCACTTCAGAACTGCAGCCGTGGATGCACACATGTGTACTACTTACACGTGCAGCATCTGCGCATTGGTGTAAGGCGGCATCACTGGCAGCAATGGTTTCATCCTGCCGAGCAATGGTCTCTGCCAGCTGCTTCTGGAGGTTAGCCAGGCTTGATGTTTAGCGTGCAAATGGAGAAACAGGGGTGGAAAAGAAAGGCACGAGTGTTACTCATCGTTTTCATACAGAGAACGATTGACTACATATCAGCATGCCTGTATAATCCAAGTTTATTTTAGCTTTTGCAAAGGTACACAACTTAAAGACGTCATCCTGCAATGCATCGAGTATGAGTGATAATCGTGGAAAGGCACACGAGAGGAGGACAAACATGTACAACTTCAGCAAATTTGGTAGCAGCAGAGTTTTTAGTTTTGAGCATTTTCTAGTCAGACAACCTGCAGCACTTTGGAGGAGCAAGTTGCATTTAGACAATTTGGAGGTAGTGTAATAGCCTCCCCAGCCAATTTACCAACAGAAATTTTAACGCATGGCACTTTCGAGAGTACTCAACATGTGCTTGCCAATGTGCAGAGCTCTTGCTCCATAATTATCAGTCTATCTTCTAAAAAATAATACATTTACTATTGCTTAGCTATCAATCCAGACAGTTGATAACATGTGAAACTTTCTCGAGAAAGTTCTAACACTGCCACAGCATTTAGTTCATGTCTCCAACCCTAGTCATGTACTCAGCAAAACCGGCATCTGCCTCAGCCAAAAGCACTTGATGCCATTCTATCTCCTTCCTGTCCTCCACAATGCAGTGCAGACGAAACCATGTGAAAATTGGCCGTTTGAAAATCTGCAGTTTTATTGGCCATTAATTGTGTAGAAAACGTTGGTTCAGTGATTAAATTAACAAATGGGGTGCTATGTGCACACAGCCAGACAAACACTCGATAACCGTGAACACTCGCCCATCATAGCACTGGCGTGACGAACAGTGCCACACAGAGGTGCGAAAAGGCATATCGTTTGATGAACGTTTACTGAGACAGCAGACAACAGGGACATACTGCTTTTCAGACTCCTGAGCGGCCTTGATTTCTGGATCGGTGGTTAGCTTCTGCCGAAGGTCAGAGGTTGCCTTGCAGATATCGGCATACTCCTTGTCCAGATCATGAGCGTTCTTGCGCATGTCCTGAAACGAAGCATCAACACATGATTTACTCTCGAAGCTGCAGGTCGAGAACGCTACTAGAATGCGCGACTGTTTCTGGTTTATTTGAAGATGCTTGATGCAGAGACTAGAAGAGAGATGTAACCCTACTGAAATGCCTATCAGGTGGATGCACAATGTCTGGCAAGACATCTTTTTCACCTGTTGATCACTGAACGTGACGTAATATGAAAATGTAGCCTATTAGGTGGTTCCTCAATGCCATTTAGGCTGCTGCTGTTTCAGATAAGAAGCCTGTGTAACTGGCACCACTTTGTGAAGTGTTATTTTCACGGGGCGGTGTACAACATATGGACAGGTAGACACGAGCAGCAGTGCTACACAGAAAGGCGGACACAGACACGTATACGGATGGCACTTTCCAAACTCTACGTTTTACCAATAAACCCAACTTTGCCTTTCCGTACAAGCAGACAGTCTCAATATTCTGAACCACCTTATGCATGTGAAAAATACCGGCGGATACCCACAGTATATGGCAAGTACAACCACCAGGACACTACAACCTGTGAATAGCTCAGCCTCTCAATGGTGGAAGGAGAGAGTCTCCAGATAGTGTGAAGGAGTAAAACTATAGCAACTGTTTGGTTTAAAGGCCCAGTACGGTTATGCAAGGCACGACTACGCAAATTACACGTGACCCGGCATGTGCGCACCACAATGCCTAGCTTGTCTTAGCATAGTGTGATGGGATACCTCAGATCTGTTATCGTAACAGCAGCTTACCTAAGTGGCTGCAGCTGCATGTGCAAACAATCCAGAATTGTAATCATTACTCGTGGCGACACCAGGGACTTGGCAGTGCTTAACAACAAGACTTGTAAGAGTTGCCCCTCACAATGCATTTAACAACACCAGCACACTTACTATGTACTATGTCCATTGCAAGAAAATGGCATGTTTCAGTTGTGTCCAGATGTATGTGCTTTCCATCGGCTACCTCCATTTTATACCTGCGATTTCCAAATCTGATCAAGGCACCATACCATGCCTTCCTTGCCTTTGCATCCCCTTTGCTACTTTAATAGAACACTGGCTATGTGCTCTACACTTTACATCACCTGTTCCACTTCACACTTTTCACCTATCTTAAAGGGATACTGAACAAAATTTTCGCCGCCGAGATAAATGACTCAATTGAAAGATTGGGTGCTGAAATTTGTTGAAACAACCTTCATTTCAGCCAGACACTAGCAGAAAATAATGAATTTAATGCATTTTTCGCGAATTGGCGCATCTAGCGGCCGCGCCGCGAACTAGAGAGGAAGTGACGCGAAACTCCGCGGATAGTGACTCGCCAACCGTGCTCGCCGCAAAATCGCTTACCAATCGACATCGCAAGCCGCCACCCGCTGCCGCGCGTCCCTCTCAAAACGTGTTTTCACGGTCGGGAAGGGGTTCTCCGTGCGTGTTCTCAACCGGCAGCCAACGACGCCATTGCCGCGCTCTCGGCCGTATATTTGTTTTCTCAAGCGGAGCTTGCGCCCACGTCTACGAATTTGCCCGTCTGTGTTGTGTGCTGCTACGTAATGCGAACGGTTAAGCACATGACATAACGCAGAATGCCTCAACGCTGTTCTGCGCTAGGGTGTGCCCTGTCATACCTTTCCAACAGAGCCGAAGCTTCGAAGGATATGGATTCGCGCTGCGCGCCCATCGCAGCCAACGTAGGTGCCTTCAAAGCGTGACTTTTTGTGCTCCGAACACTTCGAGGATAGTGACTATGAGTTACTGTGTAAATTGCTCGTCCCGGCTGCCGACCCACGTTGGGCTACGGCGGCTCGTCTGGCTCGTCGTCCTTGCTGTCGCTTGACACAGCAGAACGGTCACACGCATATGGTATTTGGCGCATCCGTTTTGGAGGCCTGTCGAACTCTGAGTCGCAATGACCGCTCGTGGAACCACTGTCACTCGCACCTTGCATCTTTGCGCTCTCGCGACACGCACGGTAGTTGTAGCGGTTTTTGAGGAATAAGCGCTATTTTGTTTCCTATGTGGGGAAAAGAGGACAAGGCTCAGCGCCACACCAGCCATCCTCGGTTCTTGAGAGGAGAGGTGGAGAAAGGGAAGTGGCAGGGCAGGAGAGAGCGTGCCGGTTGTCCCCCTCTTGCTGGAGCACTCGAGGTCACGTCCGCCGACAAGCGCAGTGGCATGCAGCCAGTCATGGGCACGTTACTAGTAAAAAGTAACAGTGTTACAGTTACAGTTACCTAAGCCAAAAAAGTAACTCTGTTACAGTTACAGAGTTTCCGAAAGTAACGTCGTTACTTTTCCGTTACTGTATAAAAGAATAGATCACAAATCAAATTATAGAATTTATTTAATAAGGGTTGCACGTCGTAAAACCCTAGACGAAGGAAACATAAAAGGGGGCCCAACACCAGCAATCACTTTGAACGCCTCTTACTTGAAGTGGAAAACGTGGTTGATGTACTAGAACGACGGCAGTATATCCTAAGACGTTTATTAACTATACCCAGACGCGCATGCGAAGAGCAGCGGGGAGTGCATAACGAGTGGCTACGACATCCATTGTGTCTGCTCCGTATGTTTAAGGTGTGTCACTCTGTTCGGAGAGCTTCCGGTCCGCTGGGCATACACACCGTTTTTAAGTCCCGTTATTATACCTTGGAACATGACAACGTGTGTTCACGAAATCCTAAGACTGCACACCTGCGGATGATCATGGCGGTATCTGAAAGTGCGATGCGGGGATCGGCGAAACGGGCAGGAAATGATCAACGAGGCCTAAAGAACTCAAGCGAAATGTCGCTAAAGCAACCCATGCAACGCGTTCTAAGACCGAGCTTGTTGAGCACTGCTGGATGACAGGTCATAGCTTTGACCTAAACAATGCGACGACGCCGGTTTGTGAACGAAGGTGGGGGAAAAGCAACTCCTGGAATCGTGGTTCATTCGCCGCGGCTTGCAAAAACAGCCGCGGCCCCCCACTGGACATTTACAAGGACATGTGTGACTAGTGGACTGGTTGACCTCGGCTCATTTTTTTTTCTTTTTTAGGATGCCACCTGCATTGGGGGTGAAACGTCTCATTTTGTTAATAATTGTTGCATTAAGTCGGAGTAAACATTTTACAACCAGTTACAAAGAAGTTTTAAAATATCGCTTCGCTAGTTCACGGAATTTCTGGCCTTAGCCGTTTCGCGTTCTGCTGTTTTCTGCCACCTGTCAAACACGATTAGCTCGGAGCCTCAGACGAGGGAGACTATAAACATGGCATCCTAATGCTCCTCCACCTGTACACCAAGAACATAGCTAGATGCTCAAGTGACGAAAAGGGATATAGGCCTAGTGCGCTGCAGTTTTGACTGAACAAGTGGCGCCACCCGCGGCGCGGCGCGTTTCTAGTCAGTCGCGGCTGAGAGCGGGTGCGTACGGGCGGAACCATAGCAACTCGAAAGGACGAAGCTAATTCGCGGTCAGACAAGTGCCTAACTATGTATTGTGGCGTGTATCGCTGTCGCAATACCTACAGAAACACTGTCGTTAAGCTGCCAGAAATAAAATTATATGGATCTATATGGAAGGCTCACGAGAACGAGCGATGACAGCGTCGGATAAGGGCGGTGCGACGTGCGAGATAAACAGACGCTCTTAATTTTTTTAATGCTTTCCTTGCTATTACTGCGCATATTTGCTCGTTGTGGTCATAAAGTCTGCCTTCTTTTAGCCCCGATGGAGGTCTTAGGCAGCTCATGAAGCACCGAAACCGCATATGCAGTGCCCACTTCTTGCGCAATGATGAGAGAAGCTCGAAATCCCTGCATTCTGCTTGTGTGTTCCGACACGTTTTCCTGCGTGCTATGGGAAAGGTGACAGCGTGACCCTGCGACGAAGCGTTAAGGGGAGACACTGGTCTCGAAACGAAAAGTTTTATTATTGGAGATATTGTAATGAAATTGGGTGTGTATATGTATTTCTTCCTCCTGTTTTCAAAAATATAATTAGTTTTCATGTACTTCAATTAGTTATCAAATTGTGAGAGCATAAGTGAAATCTAATTAGGTAATTTCTTACGGGTCATTAAGACACTTTCCCTCAGTATTTTTAGGTTCTGTTTAAGATGCAGCTGTAGCCAAAGACCTGCCATGTGGAGCTATGCTATTTATATTGTCACTGAGATATATCATCATATAAGAACTTTCAATTGTATTGACATTGTGTAATCTTGAAATGCAATTAGCTCACATTATTGTCACAAAATTTCATATGTTCATCTTAGCCACAAAAAAATAGCATAGCTCCACAGTCCTATTTCTTACGAATTCAACGGTATAAAATTTATCAAAATTACCTTACAAAAACATAATGAAAGATCCGTAAGGCTGGTCAAGTTGGCAAAAAATGTGAAGCTGAGAAAATCGCGTTTGAAGATTGACACGCACTGTATAATTTCTAAAAGGAACCTTTAACCATAAATTTTATTCACATGTTCCCCATCTGTTTCCCTTCAAAACAAACAGAAAGTGTCTTGTTCCACCCAAGGAATCATATCTAAAAAAATTTTCCAATGTGCAAAGCATGATCAAACCCCACCATGACAAGCGGCTGGGGGGTTCTGGAAAAGCCATGGGGTATGAGGCTCAAGCGACTGGCTGCTCATGTCTTTTCAGTCTTTAGGAAGAACCTTCTAGATGTTAGGCAGCATGTTACCCTGGGTAATAGGTTGCTATGCTTGAGAGAATACCTTCAAAGTAGTCCAGGACTGTAATCTTCAGTTGCACCCGTTTTGTGTCTCCTTGCAAGAGTCTTTTTTGTGTTGGTGCGTAAACGCAGAGTCTTTTTCTAGGCTTCGTCGAACAAGGCAATCCCCAGCAATATAGCCCAAACTTGCAGCAATGGACTCGTTGGTTGCCCTTCTTCCTTGGTTGTAGATGGCAACAGCCTCAGCGGCAGCTCGCTTCACACTTTCCAGCGAAGCGTTCCCATTCTTTGAAGTTTGGGTTCCAGATGACCGAATGAAGACTCACTCGCGTTCTGGGTCTTCCCTTCACAGCACCGTGCCAGCAGGCTCTCATCACTGAGCCTCGCAAAGACTGGCTCCAGAGCAGCCCCAACACAAGCCGGCAGGGCATTCTTTGTGTGAAGGTGGACTCTCCCCATTGGCCAAGGCTCTATTGTACTTGCACCAAGAGCTAGCACCCTCGGGGCACTTTGAGTGCTTTTGGTGCATCATCTGTCGATGTCATGTGCAGCAGTGTAGCTTCGACTGCCCTCTTCATAGCTGGCACGTCATTGATATGCTCCTCAGGGCATATCCGTAGTAATTCGCGATCTTCTTGATCTTCTCTTGTGTGAGCTTTCCTCTACCCCCCAAGAGACTCACCTGAGCCTTCTTTTTGTCCACAAGGTTCCGTAAAGCTGCACCCATTCGCTTGTGGACATGGTTGATGCAGTCCTTTTTGTCTATTTGGATAAAGCCATACACCTCGGCTTCGGACAAGGCATGAAAAGTGCGGCTGTCTCCATCAGAGAGCACAGTCGTGTAGCGCAGACCATGCTGGCCAGGACCTCTGAAACATGGTCAGCGCAGCCTCTACTTCCATGCGGCCAGAGTTGCATTCGATGTTTCGTTGGCACTCGTGGGTTGCAGCCAGTCGGTGTACCCTTCGTCTTGCGGCTGTGGTCCCAGGGCACAGCCGAGACAAAGTTTGAGTAAACAACATGGTCAATTACAAGGCCAGTGTAGAGCTCAATGATGCAGCCCACACCTATGTGTGAGCTCCGACCTCGCGTCATCCATGAGCCGTCGAACACAACATTGATGTTCCCTATGGGGTTCAGGAAGTCTGTATACAGCTCTTTTATTACTGCCACACTAGCAGCTTCACTTTCAGTCGCTGTGTTTTCGCAGGCTTTCACTAAACTTTTTAGGTGTCCCTGAAACGTCTTGTGGTGCAAGCCTCGGTGCGAAAGGTTCATACACGCACAAAAGTCCGAAAGGGCAGTAACACCTTTGCCTATCATCTGTATCCCCTTCATGGCCCTCATGTTGACTTCGAAGGGAGTGATGGTGGCAGTTCCGCTCACTCTCGGAGAAGAAAATTGCTTCTTCTCGAAATCACAACTGCTGCAAGAAAAAATAAGCTTTACCGCAAGGCCGTACTCCTTGTCCGTTGCCTTCCTCACGCTGAGACTTTTTGCGTCGCATTTGTCGCACTTCGCTTGTGCAAAAAAGCTATTCAAAACTTTCATATCGACGAGCAAAAAATCGGTCCCGGCGTCACCGGTCTGGCACTCCGCGCTTACTCCAAGAAGGTCGAACTTGCGCTGGGTAGCCGACTTTCCAGACAGAACGGTCTTCGTTTGCGCCGATCTCTCAACTCGCTGCGCCTGCTCCGCCGTTGAGTAGTACGCGCATCAATCCGAAGTGTTTCGCTAGTCGAACTTGGTCCCACGGTGTCGTCAGTTGAAGTTCCCGGCAGGTCCAAAGGGTCCGGCCGCGACTCCAACTCCGCTGCCGACGGTGCACTTGTAGCCGGCGCCTTCTTGTTCCAAGCCCGTTTTTTACGGCTTCCAAAAGCTCGTTGCGTCGATGGTTTCAGACGAGAGTCTCCAGGCATCTCGATCGCGTGGAAAAACTACCGGCACAAAGTAGAGACACGGTCCGTCGAGAAACACGCACGATCGCAAAAGCAGGCGCACACAAACGGACAGCCACGGCGGAGAACCAAACACAAAGAAAAAAAAAATGACGTGTCGGTCGCGCCAGCCAATGGGAGACTCGGAAAGGCGCGCTTGAAAAGCGCGCCGCGTGAGAGCCAATCAGTGGCCTGGAAACGACCTTCAGAAAACCCGCGACGGCGGCCGTTCTGCTTGAGCGACGCCATTTTGAGATGGCGCAAAATGTGCACAAAGAAAACAGCTTCAAATCTAGCCCAAGATGGCGGCGCTCGGCCCGCTGCAACGCTCATGGCGCGCGCGGGAAGTTCGAACAAATTTCGTCCTTTTGGGGACATTTTAGTGCTGCCGGGGTGCTTTGAAAGCCGATTTTATCGCGTTTCCCGACCGAATTTAGCGTTAGCAATTTGAGAGTAGGTGCTCAGAAGTACAAACGCCTCGAAAATAAGCTTTGCGAAAAATCGATTTTTTGACCATTTTTGACCGTTCCAAGACCCGCGTCTCCCCTTAAACATCCTCGTATCTAGAAGGGGACGCGGCGATGGCCAGAGCCACGCGCATGACAGGTCTGTGCAGGATGTGTGCTCGCACTTGTTGACAAACATATACAAGGCGGCGGCGAGCTTACTTACACCATCTTCAGCGTCCACCCTTGCATCTGCACCTTGCTCCCACAATGTGCAATTGGGTCTATAGACAGCTGGGAAAATGTGCAGAAATCATCGAAACGTCCGAAGGGAACGAGCCAGCGTAAAAAAAAAGTGAGAGGAACGAACGTTTTTTCTCTTGCTTAGCCCGAACACCAACAAACACAGACTGATTAATAGCGAGAAGCCCTGCTGAATAGCGAGAATGGATGGAAAAGTCAAAGGTAGCTCTTCGCGTAATGGATGAGGGAAGAAAAAGCACGAGCCGAGCGTGCCGAGCGTTGGCGATGTTGCTGGATGGAGGCGCATCTTCGTCACAATGCCTTTAATTTAATGTAAATATTAGAAGACCTTGATAAAACTTTGATAACCTAAAGGCGGACGTCCTAGTCGACGCTCTTCACACACTTGCAACTGACTTCAAAGGGCCCCTTTGCTGACACAGTTTGCTCCCTGACGCCGCAAACATGGTTAGCGGCGTAAAGGTCATTGCCGTGAAGAAGACTGCTTTTATTTTAAATAACTTTCTACGTATTCAGTTCCGCGAAATCGACACAATCACGCGCGCTGCTCGTTCCGCAATACCATTGCTCTGCTCCCACAGAGCGGCGTTCGCAGCATGCCGCGACACGGCCGGGCTAGACTGCACGCGCGTGCGGTCTAGACCGGCCGTGGCCGCGACGGGATCACGCGCGCGGCCGCTACTCGCGGCGCTGACTGTCCTAGCGCCGCAGTGCCACCATACCAGCTGTCGAGGCCTATATATGCTGAAAAAAAACAGACGCGAACTTAGCAGGCTGTTCAGTTGAACCACGATTGATTTACATGTTGCGTTAATGACAGACATCCAACCTCGGTCTTCTGCAGGGAAGATAATACGCTTAGTCACCTCCTCTCCTAAACTGCGAGAAACCCTATTCTGGAAAGTTGAGGGGTGGAGAGGATACAGGGTAAAGAAGAAAGTTCGAAAAAGTGTTGCTGTTGGATAATTTTTCATAAAGACAGAATTAACTGTAACGGTATTTTCCGTTACAGTTACTGCGAAAAAAGTAACTAGTTACAGTTACAAGTTACTGAAAAAAGTAACTAGTTACCGGTAACGCGTTACTAGTAACTAGTTACTGCCCAAGACTGCATGCAGCCGCCGCGCTCTCACAATCCACTAAAAATATGGCCAACTGCTCGAAATTACGTGAAATAAACGCTGCGTACAGGAACAGTCGTGTCATCCGAGTCGAATGTAAGTGTTTTCGTAGCTTTTTCAAATTTTTGTTCAGTATCCCTTTAACTAGGTGTACCCAGGTTTATTTTCCAGCTCCATTCTTCCAATCTATTGTCTAATACTGCATAGAATATTGTCACGGTCGTAATTTGTCTGCAGTGCGATTTAGTATCAGTTGACAGAGATCGTCACATGCCACATGCGATGTAAAGGTGCATGACAGTTGAAGGCTGCGATGAGCCTCCATTTGAGATTTTGCACTTTTCTCTCAAAAGCACTAGTGTGTTACCTGCGTCAACATCAGCCATAGGTACACTTGAAAGTTGAAACTGATTACCAGTCTAAATTTCAGAAGTGTAGTGATGCTGACGAGGTGCATACAATAAAGGCCAAAAGAGGCACTTACGGCCGTTTGCTCTGCCCAGTATGACTTGTGCTTGGCAATGAGCTCTTGCTTCAGCTGCAGGTCTCGCTCCAGGTCTTCCACTTTGAATGTATACTGCACAGTGCAAAGGGAAAACATTATTGCACCATATCCAAGCCTCCCTTTACCAACTTGTATAGTATTTCAATCCAGTATAGTACCACAGGGTGCGCTTAGTGGTCCTACATGTCCAAGTTTTTCATAGTTCTCACCAGAAGGGTTGGAAAAGTGGGCGATTCACCTTCACAATATTTGCAGTTTGCGATGCAGTTGCCAATCTACCATGGCTCTTGCCTTATTTGGTACAGCGGGGAAGGCTGGGGAATGTTTGTTGTTTTGTTTGTTCCCCACTTTTTCTTGTATTAAATGATTCCGCCATGCAATTCCTTGTACAGTAGAACCCCGCTGTTACGTTCCTCACTGCTGCGTTTTCCCGGCTGTTACGTCGTTTTCCGCCGGTCCCGGCATAGCTCCCATAGGATACAATGTATTGGGAACCCCGCTGTTACGTCGTTACTGTCGGACCGTTCCCGTATGATACGTCGCGAGGTGCGCCCGGAGCCGACCGAGTGACTACCAAAGAGAGCGGCCATGGCGCATTTTCATGCAGCTTGGCCTCGTTTGACCGTAATATTAGCCGCATGAGAGGCGCAAGCAACAGAATCTTTCAATTGATGCAAACAAAAGCATGGCCTTCGAGATTCAAATTGCAAAGATGGCGTCTATGACGTAACTGCTCGCGAAAGCAAGGCCTTCGAGATTGGCATTTACTATTGACAAAAGCATAGCCTCTGAGATTTGCATTGCACAAACATGGCGTGTATGACGTAATTGCTTGCGAAAGCAAGGCCTTCGAGATTGGCATTCACTTCTGCCATCGCGTTGGCGTAGACTCATCATCATCGTTATTTGTCGGAGAACGGGAGGAGTTCGAGCTGGTTGGAGCTCGCATGGTCGTGCGTGCGGTTCGCGGTCGGACTCGCCGCGCCGGTCGTGATTGCGTGTGCTTAGTTTTTTCATGCCTACAGCTGTTGGTGTTAATGGAAATATTCATGCCGACAAGACAACGCTGGTTTGGCAAATGCTGTCAAATTATTGAGGCAGTCAATGTGAAGGCAGCTTACATGCTACGGAGAAAAAAAGAAGAGCAAGTTGCACATCTCAAAAACGTGAATGGCTCAGGCAACTAGGGTCTTATTGCACTCCATGGCAGCAAATTTGCTTTAGTAAACTTCAATGCACCCCTACTATGTAATGCAGTAATGTACAATAAAAAATAAAAATAAAATAAAAACCAATTTCTGTGCAGTGGAACATGATATTCAGGGCCTACATTTCTCATTCCGAACTAGCAATGTGGTTAAGGGGAGACGTAGGTCTTAAAAAATGGTTTTTTAAAAGTTGGGTGAATGGCATGAAATTTAATACACTTATTCAGCTTATTCTGCAGATTCAAAATCTCTAAGTAGATTTTTAATGGCTGCATTAGAACAAAAGATATGCAATTTCTAACACATATTTAAGCATATTTCTTACGGGGATTTTTGGCAACTTTGCTTTGTCAAACACAAAAACAAAGTATATGGCAAGATTGCCAGGAAGCTGGTCTAGCCGGTGATGCTATTTATTTTCTTATAATGTTGTTCACCAAATTATAATTCTCGATTATCAGAAATAGTATGCAGCAAAAAAATTTCACTCACATTTACGTCTATTTATTTTGCATTCAAAGTTTGTTGAAGACAATTGGATTAGCATCACCGGCTAAACCAGCTCTCTGGCAGCCTTGCCACATAGTTTGTTTCTGGGTTTGACAAAGCAAAGTTGCCGAAAATTCCCGTAAGAAATATGCTTTTAGAGATTGCACATCTTTTGTACTAATGCAGCTACCAAAAATCTAATTAGAGATTTGGAATCTGCAGAAAAAATGGGATAAGTTTGTTAAATTTTGTTCAGTTCACCCAGCTAATAAAAGAAATAAAAAAAAGACCCGCGTCTCCCCTTAAGGGGAATCAATTGAAGGGCCTAATTTTGGTAGAAACGGATACGAAGCCAACAGGTAATGAGGCCGAGGAAAGCATAGGAGATCTTATTCTTTGTAATAGAAGCGTGGTAATTATGAGATAACGGGAAATGAAGCTGGATGAAAGAACAAACTGCCACTGGCGGGGACTGAGTCCACAACCTTTGCATGAAGCATGCAAAGCTCTGCCAGTTGTGCTACTATGGCAGCTGTTCCCCCATTACTTTCTTGGGTATATATGTTTGTCTAATCCTTGGAGTGTGTTAGCTAGCACCACTCATGGCCATGGCAGCAAATGTGGAACATTTATCTGCATGTTGAGTGGTTGCAGCAAAAGTTAGTCAGCAGTGTCTTCATGTTTCTTTCCTTCGTCTGTCTGTCTAACAACTGGCGTTTACTGAAACCCTCTGCAGAATATATATGTGCGGTTATCTACAATTAAGAACTGATCGTCAAAGATGAGAAAGGTTAAACAAGACTAAACGCCAGTTGTTAGTCAGCAGTGTCTTAGTGTTTCTTTCCTTCGTCCGTGTGTCTAACTTCTGCTGCAACCACTCAACATGCAAGATGACCAACTAGCCGAGATGCAAACCATATACCTCTGCTTAATGGCTTCACATGGTATGTGAACCTTACGAGTAGGTAGCTGACTGATAAATCCTCGCATGCTGCCTGAATGCAACAAGCCTGTCATACAGTTTTGCAATACCCTTTAGATTCTATCAGTGTTGTAGGCGTTACCGAAAAAAAAGTAATAAGTTACTCGTTACGCTAACAAAAAAAGGAAGGCATTACTGCTCTACGTTACCTCTTAAAAAAAGGTAACGTGTTAATGTTACAGTTACCCCAAAAAAGTAATGGACGTTACTTCTGCCGTTACTCTATGGTCAGAAATTTTATTCACCGCATTTCCACTGTAGGAACCCAAATAATTTTATACAAAGCTGATATTTATATTCACACAAAACTATCACAAACGAGAATTTTTGTGCGAAGTAGCGATTTAACGAGAACAGGTTGCACAAATGCGTCTTACCATGGTAGCAGTAGCGTAGCCAGAAATTTTTTTCGGCATTTAGCCATACTTTATGCATGGTTGTGCGTGAGTTTGTATGTGTCCCTGTACATTACACATGGAAAATTGAAAGATTTCGGGTCAGGGGGAGGGGAAAGGAGTGTTAAAAACAGGCTTGATATCCATCGCTAGAATATTGAAGAGAATTTTCTAATAACTACAGCTGCTTGTAGAAATAAAGCAACAGCTGCATTTCAAAGCTGTCATCGGACAGATTGCCTCTTTTTAATGAATACATCCGCACCTCCACTAAATCTCACTAAAAAACGTAGGATGAGACTGAAAAGGCTATGGCACAAGCGCATGTGCTGTAGCCTTATTCTTCTCGTCCTGTGTTTTTTCGCGCTATTTTCATTCATCATGAATTACCAACTCGCCCAACAGTCTATTATTAAGGCCTGGCAAACAGGCATGAGTACGCCGCTGCGACAATAGAACGCCGGGGCGAGCTCTGCAATAGTGGCGCCTATGAGACGAGGGAATATTGTGTAAAACTTCCGGGATAACTGAAAAAAAAAAAGTAACGAATAACATGAAGTACATTACCGATTACAGGTCCTAAATAGTAACGAGTACGTTACTAAGTTACTGAAAAAAGTAACACGTTACCGCCAACACTGAATTCTATACATGTGGGTTTCACAGCAGCACATAAACCTTTATCATCTTTGTGTCAGCTTGACATGTGCAGACTAAGTGTCCTGAAGAACTTGCGGAAGAACGATACCTAGGAACATTCAATGAATACCTGCTCGCACAGATCCTGATCTTGTTGTATGCAGCCCTGCAGTTCCTTCTCCATACGACCGAGCTGGTCGGCCACCTTAGCGGCAGCTGCTGTGTTTGAGGCAATGTGCCTCTGAAGAGATCTGGCATCCTCCACTGGTCGCAGGTCGAAGTCATCAAGAGTGTTTCTTGGCAGCACACGACGCAGGCAGGTGGTAGAGGACTTGAAGCTTGCCTGTAGCTGGGCATTTTCAGCGCGAAGCTGCAACAGAGGTTGTTTTCATAGTTGACGTGCCTGCTTTTGGCATTTTACTAGGCTTGTGCGAATATTAGAGCACATCGAAACTAATTTAAAATATTCTAAATTTCGAAGTATTCGAAATGAGCGAATACACATACAGTGAAACCTCGGTGATACGATCACGGCTCATATGAATTTTGGTGCGATACGAATTTTTCTTTGGTCCCGGCCATTGCCCATTGGCCTACAGTGTAATGGAGCACATTTGTTTCGAACAGATTTTCACCTCGCGACGTTTGATACGAATGTACGCTACCGCGCAGGTACGAAGAGGCGCTGTCGCGGAAGACGCGCCAAGCACGTGCGAGCGCAGAAGCGCAAGCGCAGGCATACGCGCCGCGCCGCCAATTGGTCAGAACCACGGTGTATGAAAAATACTTTTCTTACACAGTGATCAGAGTAAACCTTCAGTGACGCGTTGTAGCTTCCGAGATTGTGTGCTCGAATCTTAGAGGCCCTAATGTGCCTCTTTGTGCCTTCGCGTTTAGATTACAAGTCATGTCCTCCATGCAAGCGATGTCCTCGTGCATCAGACACCCTATGAAAGGTGGACGAGGACCCAAAGAAGAAAAGGACTGTCTTGGCGAATGAGCTAGGCCTCACAATGTCAACATCGGGGGCGTAGCCAAGGGGGGGTTCAACCCCCCCTTGGCTACGCCTGTGAAACAGCTGTGAAGATTGGACTGTGGCCACTTACACGAATTTACTGTGCATGGCATTTCTTAAAATCATAAAACAAGTCCCAAACTTCACAATCATAACAGAAATTTTGAGAGAGTTGGAAGTAGTGTGCATGCATCATCAACAAGCATTTTCATGAATCGCACCTCATGCATAGTCTCAATCATGGGCGTCAATCATGGGCATGCACAAGGGGCACTTGTTGCCCCCAAGCCTCACCAGCGCTGCCCCCACTATGCCGCAATGCAACACCGCTTTGCACCCCCCCCCCCCCCAAGACAAAATCATGCAGATGACCATGGTCTTAATGGAATCCGTAAAGAAGGGCTGCCCACCTTTTCGTCAGTGTTGTACAACTTCAGACTGGAGAGTTCGTGCTGTTGCCGAAGTGCCTCGAGTTGCGAGCGCGCAGACGAGAGGTCCTGCTGGAGTCTGTGCTGCCGCTGCTTCAGTGCGGGCACGTCCTCGTGGCGTGCGTGTTGCTCTCGTAATGCTGCCTGCACATCGGCCAGCTCCTCCTCCAACTTTGCTCTCGTGGCACCTGTGGTGGTACATTACTGACCACTTACCTCGAGACACCAAAATTGGGGTGAATCGTGTCGCTATAGTCTGTCACAACCCAAGAAAAAAAAAAACTTGCCCGCATTCCACAGAGAGTAAAATCTGCAGAAACAACGGAGCTGCAGTTTTCCCGTTCTTCCCTTGCGATTTTCTGAGACGTTTTGCGATTTTGTGTGGGTGTCTGCGATTACGCTAGTACTTGAGTAGAGAAGCACAGGAAAGGGCTTGTGGCAGCCTGTGCAACACCTGCCCCTGCTACAGGACATTATGCCCTCCATTCCCCGTTGCACTGTGTGGCTACTGCTTTGTCCATGATAGAGGCAGTTACGCCATCTGTGGGCGTATCTGGGAACCAGAGCGTGACGACGCGGACACTCATCTCTCGTCAGTAGGGATGGGCAAATAGTAAATTTGAGGTTCGAAGCGAATCCGAAGCAAATAGCGATTTGGTCGAATAATTTCGAATCAAATAGTTCGAATAGTATTTACCACATATTAAGAAAAATGAGCATTTTCGTCACGATCCATGCACAATGTTTTTAAGAATTGGAACTAGGTACGAGTGAATGTCACTTTTTTGGTTTGAAATGAAGTGGGAGCAGCCTTGAATAGTACCAAGATTTGAATAGCAGTAGGGTGCAAGTTATAAGTGGTACAATACGTTACAATTTAAAAATTACTATACTTAGCGCATATAAGCCCATATAACACTCTTTTAAACTTAAAAAAATATGTACACTTAACCTTGCAGTGTGGCTTCGTGGCAGTGCAGATTTCCCCTGGTGGGTGGGTAGTTTCACCGTACAGCAACCCGACGCTGCAGTGAAACCACCTTTACAGGGGGTTATGTGCGGTCAAAGATGCATATATGTTCGTTCATTTCGAACTTAATAATATAAATTCGTATCGAAGTGAATTCGAATACCGTAATATTCGTTTGAATATTCGAAACGCCCGAATATTCGCCCATCCCTAGTTGTCAGGCCCAGCTCAGAATATCTCCGCTGTTAAAATGTCAGCTCTGCCCACAGCCATTGCTGTCCCTCCCACAGACCAATTTGCATAAATGCTCCATCCAATAGCGCTTACTCACTTTCGTGATGTCAAGAACTTCTCGAGCGTTTCAGATACAGAAGACTCTCAGTAAACGAAAATCTCTTAAATGGAACAAGTGCTTCTGACAAGATTGGTCTCGTACTTGTATTCTGCACCTCTCAGTATCTCTCAGTAAATGGAACTCCTGCTTAAATGGAACATACCTTCCTGGTCCCTTGAGGTTCCATCTAACGAGAGTCTACTGTAGTCTACTTTCCTGTACCGACACACAGTTGTGTCGCCAGTTATAGGTCACAAATTTGCACGTCCTAGTAAGTTTCGTCAGGGATACCTACCTCACTGCTCAGCCAAACGTAATGTTTTAGGAAGTAATGACAAACCTTTAGCTATTAATATGCATAGTATTTGCACTAGCGGAGAAAAAGCACTTGTGGTTCAAGCGGAAACCGGCTAACACGACTGTCTTTCACAGGTGAATGGCATGTGCGCTGTAGTTCTGCGAGCGGAGTCTACTTTTTTTTCTTAGGTTGTGACCAAGCACAGTGCGTCGATGGTGTCTTGGCATGCCGATGGTGAAGCCAACCAAGGGCATAATCGAAGATCTTTGTTTGGAACAGAACGTATTCGGTTGCTGCAAAATCACAAAATGGGTGGGCAGCAATGTTTGCGAGAACGGGAGATATAGAGAGCTGCCAAACTGCAAGCGGTGAACTCCGTGTAAGTCGATGCGCCTCATTTGTCGTCTGCTTGGGGGGCAACACATACTACGAAACAAAATGGTTTTCGCCTTTCAAGTAAAACTTTTGTGCAAAAAATATACATTATTTCCTCTCAAGCTTGAACACTTTCTCAAACAGTAAAAAGTTTTGACTACTACAATTTATTACTATTAGTTTCTCTGTAGGGTTGCCAGGTGGTGTCACGCACAGTGCATGTGATGCTGGTCTCGTAGCAAGTGTGCGCTCGCTCATACGGAACACTTTTCATTGCATTCTGCTCTTAACAGATGAGGTGTTCGGTTTTAAAATAATTCACAAGAGCATGTCATCACATCCATACTGCCCTGAAACATTGCACACCCAACAACATGTTCAACATGTTCTGATCATGCTGACAAAGAGCAGTCATCAACGTACCAAGGGTGGCAAGCTTCTTCTCATTCTTTTCCACATCTACCCTCCTAGCTTCGAAGTGTGCAGCCATCTCTTCAAAGTATTTCTCGAAGCACTGGATTTTCAGTTTGCTTTGCTGCAGCTCCTTCTTGCGCATTTCCTGTGCTTCCTGCAACAAGAATGGTGACAGAGGAAACAAAGGCAAACAGCTGAATTTACCTGCTCCAAGAAAGTGTTTTGAAAAGTTGGTCAGAAGTTTGGCTGACAATCGCTGGAGTGAAACACTGCAGAGCTAAGCCAATCAACCCACTTGAATTGATTACGGATGCATAGATTCACCGTCTGCTTCAAATAGTGGACATAATAGTATCTAAACAAGTCTCGCCTGTGGTGTAGAAAGTTGTATCAAACACAAGGCACACATCCTGCAGCCTGGTACTCAACAGGGCTGGGCAGAGATACTCAGGAAAGTATTCCGGAATACAGATATCGAAATACATGAACTGGAAGCCTAAAATACAGATACTGGGATACATTTGCCTTTAGCGTAACGGGATATTTCGAAGATACTTTTGCAATGAGACGAAAAAAGTATTCCGGAATACAGTTACAGCGATACAGATACTGGAATACTTTTTTTTTATTTGAAGGATGCTCATAATACGCAAAGACTCTTATTAGTGCAGCATAATGTTATAATTAAAGTTACAGCGCATCGAACGTTCAGTTCATTTATTTATTTATTTATTACAGTACCCTCAGCGCCATTGCAGGGGAGGGGGTGAACAAAGTACATAATTAGTAATAATGACATAATTACAAGTATCAATTGCAATAAAAATACACTATTTCACAGCAACAGTAACAAGGATTGGACACCGAAATCGATATACTTGGCGAACAAACTAAGCTATGCTAGAAATAGCACACTTGAAGCAAATCACTCGATTCACTAATGAACACCAGTGAATTGAGAAAAAGCACACATTTATTTTGAAGATCTGCTTTGCTGAGAAGGTTGCTGTGTAGGCTTCTCAAATAGGCGTCTTCTAACGGCGTTGGTTCAGCCTCAGCACAAGACTCACGAAAGAAAAAAAGTCTGCCTACCGCTGAAGGCGAGCACAGATTCGTGTTATAGTGAATAAATATCGGCTGCATAGCTGGATTGCCCTCCAGCGTGGCGATATCACTTCTCGGGTCATCTAGATACCGAAACGCTTCCGCCCTCACTTGGGTTGTTCTGACTGTTCAGAATCCGAAGTCTGTCCCCATCTTCGGAATCCTAAGCCGTCTGACCCAGTCGGCTTCAACGAAGCTGTCACCACCACCGACGCTACCAGCACCCATTTCAGAAAGCCGCAACAGGCGAAGTCGGCTCCGGCGGTGGGGGAGCCTGCTACCACAAAGACTGTTTCACGCATGTAATCAATTAGGAACGCACCCTGACATTGGAGAGGTGACTGAAAGCGCGTCAAAGATGGCCATCTTCTAGTCACTTCCGCCACGACTACGGGAACTGCTTTTGGAAGTGCCGCCGCTTTGAGAACTGAACGCACGCGAAGCATTGCAAAGCCTGTTCCAAGGCGGTATCCACGCGGGGGGTCGCGAAGTAATGGCTTGCCACCAGAAAAAAATTGGGCGTGCTGCACTACCATTGAGAGACAGCGACTTTCGTCGGCAGAGGCCGACAACACTGCCCCCGCGATTCTGCCGTCTGCAGCGTCGCGCGCTTTACCACATGGACCATTCTGTGCTTGAGGGGAAACCATCGCTGCCCTATCTGTCGGTGACCGGCGGCGCGCCTTTGCTTGTCTCGGCACAAAAAAGAAAAAAAAACGCCACTCCCCCATTGGAAACACGCCTCAACTCATTTCCGACAAAAAAACAATGTAACGAGATACCCGCGTCCTGCATAGTATCGCGATACAGGCGATACATCGTAAATGTATTTCACTTCTGAGATACAAATACATTTTTCAAATGTATCTCGATACAGAAATACAGATACTCAAAAGTATCTCTGAAATACTATCGCGATACTCTTGTATCGCGATACTGCCCAGCCCTGGTACTCAATCATCACCTCACATTGAAAGAATTGATCATAGTGGTCTCAGTTGTGAAGTGCCTCGGTACCTATATTTCTATAATGGCTCTGGAATGAGTAGGCTGTCAGTCAGAGCTATGTATGTTGATTCTACGTGGCATTTGTGCATTTATGCACCTCGTGCATGTGTACTGTATAAACCTCAGACCAGTCATCACGATTAAATCCGACGAATTTCTACATCAAGTACACCGACACTGTAAAAAAAAAAAAAAAAAAGGTCTAACCCTTAGTCATACGAATCGGCATAACACGAAAGTAAAATGTGTCCTTACAGAAGTAGTGGAACATTCTGTACATTGATACAAGAGAGCTTACTCAACGTATTGGTGTTTGGGAGCTATAGCACCGTTTAACATGGATGCATCCAAGTTGAAGCTTGGTGGCACATCTTCATACAGACGACTAGTGTCCATGATCAATGATTCAACAAACCTTTGTGGTAGCTGTAGTAGTTAACGGTGAGAGCGTAATCAGAAAACTGTGCGACAGCCACTAGAGCAATGGCTAACATGACGACTTTAACGTGCCACGTGAACGCGCGGCATGTTAAAGAGTAAACAAAACACCACGGACGGACGAGAGGGAAACGCAACATGCATCGCGTCTCCCCTCTAGCACGGCCGCAATTTTTCTTGGGGCGAGCGTAAGCGGGGAACGCGGTGTTGCAGAGGCAGGCGCACGTCGCAGAGCTGTTTTTAATATGGATGGACGCTATGAGCAAGGCCGAGGCTTGGGCTAAGGTCGCCACCTTGCAGTGTCTGAAGGCAATGGCAAAATTGCACTTCTCCGATTGGAAACGCGCGGAATGGGACAAACACTTAGCAACAACGCGTTGCAGGAGCTAATCACTAAGGCCACGGTCACGATGCATTACTTTACTTTACCGCTCCCAGATGGAGACACCACCCCGCCAACCAAGAGCACTTCGAGAGGAAACAGATATAAAAGGTGCATTTGTAAAGCCCCCAGAGTGTGCGACAGTGGCGCAGCGGATAGCATGCCCGGCATCTGGTGTCGCTGACCGAGAGGTCGTGGGTTCGACGCCCGTTGAGGAACTTTTTTTCTGTAGGTTTATTTGCCATCTGATCGTGCGCATTTTTTTCGACGTCACTTCTGTGACTGAAATACATCACTGAAGTCCTGGTGGACCCCAGCATAAAACACTTTCGTATTAAAAAGAAGTCACACGCCCTTTGTGAGACAGCCCAGGCCCGAAATATAGGCAAGACCTTGCAAAAATTTTACTATATCCACTGAAAAATCTTCACTATACCAGTTTCAAATGATTCGCTTCGATCTGATCTTAGTGCTGCAATATTTTCCATAATAAAAGCAAGGTGGTGGTCGTTCACTGGCGAAGCAAGTTGGAATGCAAGCATAATGCCGAATATTGTTAGTGTGCAATCTATCAGCGGCACTATCAATCTGCAAAACATTGTACGAATCGTCGCAGCACGAGATGCAGATATGGCGTCGATCTGGTGGAGTATATGTGCCCATGGCTAAACGATAATGCACCAACCATCTCAATGTGTTAGCTCGCATGCAGAAAATTTATAGCGATCTTTCTAGTCACCTTGCCAACACACTAGCCCAAGGTTTGAGTTACTGTACCATCAGGCTTCTATGCTAAAAGCCCTCTGTTTGAATACGGTCGATCTTGCGTACATCGTACCCACATACAACTAATTATTGTGTGCATCGAACAGTTGTAAAATCCCCTTGAATATATTTTTGATATACAAGATATTCTATTTATCGAATTTATATATATATATATATATATATATATATATATATATATATATATATATATATATCTCTTGTGATCCTGTTCAGATTCGATATATCCGGCTTCAACTGTGCAATAAAAATGCAATAACGTCGAAGTCTGGGTCAGTTGGTACATGACGTTGAGGCAAAAACCAGTCAAAAAGACGCCGGACAAGGGGAAGAAGTGACACACACAACCACTGTGCCAATGCATTCTTCTTTTTCCCCTTTATTCTTTTATTGTGGGGCCCTGCTATCACAGATGGACAATTCATGTGCGCTTTTCCCACACTTTTCTCTTAGTGAAGCTTATAATGCCTTGGCATCAACAACACGTGTTTCCATGCAATGCACATTCTAAAGCAAAAAGCTGCTTTCAAGCATGGTGTAGGGCCGCTGTCAAATCCGGGAGCACGGTTTTTTTTGTTTACTTTGAGCGGTAAACATGGGAGGCCACGCCGGTCGAAATGCTGCGTTTAGCCCGTCGCGCGACTTGGGTGGCTTTTGGTCAAAGCAGATGCGACCGGATGGGCCCTGACCGCAGGCTTCGAAGTGCCTGTGCGTCACCCTACTTGGGCGACGGAGATGGACGAGCCCATCTGGTTTCTTGTCGCGCCCAGGACAAAGGAGCCCGCCCCATGCGGGCAGCGGCAGGAAGGGTTGGAAACGCCGTCGTAATGACCCCCCTGATTGCCCAGCGATGCCTTTCGGCTGCGCATGAATGGGCCGCTTCCAGGCTCCGACGCGGCAGTGGCGACGTTTCACATTGGTTCGGCACAGCTGTTTGCCGTTCACACGCTTCGCGGTCGTCACCGAAGGAGGTACAAGACAAAGCGGCCTACTTTTTGGGCACCGCGCGATTGCCGGAGGCATTTGTCATGTGTGGCATGCATCAGGTGGCTCAGACGGCGGGTGGGCCCTTGACGCTCGAATGCGTGAGGAGCGGGCCCACGTCGTGGGGCGACGGCGCCCGGTCGGCACCTTTGATAAGTGTGTACGCGCTGGCATTCCTTTGGCGTGGTAACACATTTCCGCACTTTGCTTTACAGTCTGGTTCGGCAGAATGGCTGGAGCGGGGAGTTGGGGTAACGAGCTTGTAAGTGGTGCCACGTGCAATGTTGGTGCGCGGAGGGGGGGAGCAGCGAAGTGGCCCGAGGGTGGTGTCCCTTCAGCAAATGTGTCTGACCACGGCACCAGAGTTTCACTGCACGCGTGCATTAGCTCTAGGCACGTGTCACGTCAGCTGAGTCTGCCCTGGTCACAGCAACGTTGGTTTACTTTGTTTTATTGCCTCTTGTTTGTTGTGTTTGGGGTGAGGAGCATAAGCCCGTATATTTGTAAGAAAGTGGTGACCTCGTAGAGAGTTCATCGATTCGCTGTATGCACTGTCCAATTACAGGGCAAACAGGCGGCTATTCGCCGGCAGTAATGTGAAGGCGGAGCATCAGGGTAATAAGAAGCAGCCCCGGTGTCCCGCCTGGTGTTCTGAACCGGGCTTAAGGTGTTAGGCACCGTCGGCTCCACCGAATCTCGTAGGGTCGCCCTACATTCGGTTCATTTCCAGTGTTTTTCTTTATTTCTTTGTAACATTTATGCCGGTAATTCTTCTGCAAGTCTGTAAATACAAGTTGTCTTGATTTTCCTCTAAACTTCTCCAGCGTATCTTATTCTTTAAGCGACCAGCGAATACAATGCCGCTATTCGCATGGTGGCAGTTCTCATTTAATTCCTCCCACTTCGTTTATACCACCTCGGGTGGTGCGTCTCTGGCGTCGAGTGTGGAGTGTTATCTGTTCTGTAACCCCAAGTTCCGTTTCTAAAGAAACTAGGGGTGTGCGAATATTCGAAATTTCGAATATTTTTCGAATAGTGTTTGCTATTGGATTCGATTCGCACTGGAATATTACTATTCGAACTTCTCAAAAACAAATACAGTCAACACCCAATTGTAAGTGAGCCCCTCAGATTTTTAATATGCTTCACCACATTACACACTCGTATCGCGGCAAAGCTGCCTTTCAACCTCCGTTACGATCGAATTCAAGTGGTCCCTAGATTTTCAGTATGCTTCACCTCATCACAACCCGGTATTGCGGCAAAGCTGCCTTTCAAGCTCCGTTACAGTCGAATTTTGCCGAGACAACGTCCGATTGGAAGTGGTCCCTAGATTTTCAATATGCTTCGCCTCATCACATCCCGGTATTGCGGCAAAGCTGCCTTTCAAGCTCTGCTACGGTCGCAAATGTATTAACTCAAGAAAACGTTGGTTCCAACATGCAGATGAAAGATGTGGCAGAGGTGGGGGCTCAATTGATGCTGTTTTGGACCTGAAATTTGGGCAGGAAGTGCGAAAAATCGGAAGCCGCAGCTTTTTAGCATCCAAAATTTCAGATGTTCTTATATATCGACGTCTAGGAGGCAGATTTGGAATTTGTCCACCACATCAGTTGGGCTTCCACAGAAGTTCCACAGAAAGAGGAGGAGAGGCTGAGGAAATGGCATCTTTGCCTATCACGTGTAAAGTGTTGTCGGCAACACTTTGGTTGCACCAAACCATGTACATAAATACAATTGCCTCTACATTGCCTCATTCTTCATAAGACAACTATGAAACAACCCCGCCAGTGCTCCATCAACCTAGCGAAAAGAAACACTTTCATGTTGCTATCTCATAAGAATATGCTTAGGAATCCTAACTTTTTTTTCTGCAATTTCGCTTCGAAGTATTCGAAAATTATTCTAGAAATATTCGAGAAATATTCGATTTGATTCGCACTCACACTTCAATATTCGGATTCACTTCGCACCCAAAATTTTGCTATTCGCACAGCTCTAAAAGAAACAGAACTTTACTCATGGGAGTGATTGTTGCAGATGGAAGGGAGGGGTACATACCACGAGAGCCGCCAGTCTTTGCACCTCTTGGTGTTGCTCTGCCAGTTTCTTCTCAATCTCCTCTACAGCTTGTATGGGGCCAACAGCTTCGAGCACTGCATAATTAACAGGGAATCAACGACAGATCGAACTCTTCCATGCAACAACATTTAATGAAAGACAATTAAAAAAAACAAATTTAATGAAAGACATGAACGTTTCAATAGAAATCAACAAGACATGAGACTATCAACTAACCAGCACCTGGAGGTGGTTCCACTAACATCCTGCTAAACACCAAGAAATGATTTTAGGTTTCTTTAAAAAGGCCTCAAAATGATGTTTAAGGTTCCATGCATCAGTATCATTACTTGTACTTCAAGCTATTGCACACTTCATGGACATTCGGGTGCACAGACAGCTACAGCTAAGAACGTGTGTTCTTGGCTGTAGTTGAGTTCGTGAAAAAGGCATTTATATGTGCCAAGTGTCCAGTCATGACTACAGTGCCACCAGTGCAGTACAGTTTGCCTACAGAAGGATTAACCTTCAGCACTGTAGGCTTACATCAACATGCGTCAGAAAGTATAGAATAACTTTCACATTATACTCTCACTAGAATGTAGAGGTGGCAGCAGGAAGTGAACGCCACAACCATGCACTTTGATTAACAGAATTCCATAGCCATTGAACTATTTAATATGGTTCAGAAGTAGGCATGTGCGAATATTCGAGCACTTCGAATATATTCGAATGACTATTACAGTATTCGAATTCGCTTCGAAACGAATTTAAATTATTCTAAATTTTGAAGTATTCGAAATGAGTGAATAGACATATAACTGCATGTAACCCCCTGTAAAGGTGGTTTCACTGCAGTGAAGGGGTGCTATACCTCGATTACACACATAGGCGTTCACAGGGTTCCCCTTCAGGGGGTGAAGGTTCATCGCAAAGCTCCCCTCTCTATTAAGTCAATGTTTGGGGCAGACTTTGCGACCCCCTTCTTCTTAGGCGACTAGCAGGGGCAGCCGTCCCCCTGCCCCCCCCACTCTGCACACGCCTATGAATACACCTATCCCGGGGAAATCTGCACTGCCGCGAAGCCCCACTTAAGATTAAATGAACAAATTACTCTGACACCGATTCATCATTTTTTAAGTTTAAAAGCTCGTTATAGGCTTATATGCTCGAAGTAGAGGAAATTGTAAAAGGCAACGTATTTTACAGGTTACCACTTGCATTCTACCGAAGGTCAAATCCTGCTACTATTCAAAGTTGCTTCCACTTCCCTTTCAACCAAAAAGAATGACATTTGCACATGCCTTGCTTCAATTTTGAAAAATATTGTGCAGATTAGTTGGGTCATGACAAATATGCCCAGTTTTCTTTATAAGATGCGATATATACTTTTCGAATCTGATTCGAATTTATTTGACAAAATCGCTATTCGCTTCGAACCTAAAAATTACTATTCGCACATGCCTATTCAGAAGCTAATAACTGGGCACTTAAGTGAAAAAAATACTGTTTTGCCTGAAGTAACAAATATAAACTGATAGGAACAGCAATGTTATTCGGGAGCTACAACAAAATATAATTTTACCAGCCATATAACTGGACATTAGCTCACTGATCAAGTGAACAAGCATGAGGAAGTGTGTACAGGCAGACATGAACAGATCTCTCAACAGCCAGAAACGCTGTCCACCCTGCTTCCAAGATGAAGATTTCAAGTGGAGGCGAGTGTATGCATTTGTGCTGCCTCTCACTTGAATGTTTCTCTGAAACTTCACCTTGCACAACCTTTAGCACCAAGCACACAGAGCCACGAGCCATCTTTGTTTGCCCAGACATTGCACCTAT
This sequence comes from Rhipicephalus sanguineus, assembly GCF_013339695.2. Taxonomy (NCBI): domain Eukaryota; kingdom Metazoa; phylum Arthropoda; class Arachnida; order Ixodida; family Ixodidae; genus Rhipicephalus; species Rhipicephalus sanguineus. The sequence continues at coordinate 95,481,799 of NC_051180.1, read as the reverse complement.
GACACAATACCTCCAAGATAGAGTCTACAAGCTTCCTACATGGAGATCCAGGGCTGCCAGCAGAACCAAGTTAGAGGAGATGCGCACTGCAGGCTTACTGCAGAGTGAAATTTTTGCATTTTGGTGGACTTGGGTCAGGCTATGATGACAACTGCAGATTGTCATATTACTATAATATCAATTTGCAAGCTCCCAGCACATAAATATTTCCAAGGTTTTAATACCATGTCCTTAGAGAGTGACGTACACCGTTGTCACAGCGTCTAAAACATGCACATAAGACCATGTTGTACCCAAGTTGTCGAGGAAAGCATCTTCGTCAAAGCTGCTGTCGTCGTCTTGCCTTTGCAGGCAGTGTTTAAGCAGCAACCCAACGGTGCCACTTCCTCCGGCAAGGCGCGGCCCAGGAGTGCCAATTGGAGAGTCTTCCTGTAGAAGAAACGTAACACAGGAAATGCATTTTGTCAGTCTTACCATAACATGCCTGCCAATGCTAGGTGCGATCTTGCGTAAAGAAAAGTCAAACAACTCGTGGGGCTTGATGACAAAACACTTTCCGCAAACAGAAAACTGAGTTATAAAGATCTCTGCCAAATTTGCAGTTACAAGCAGTGTGCGGAATTTACAAGGAGAGCCAAGGCTCACAAACCCTCTTTTCAAACAGAGCGGCGGACTAGCCACCTGCGGCTGCATTGTGACACCATTTAGCACACTCCCTTAGAAAGCTTCCATTGATCAATAGAGGTTTGGAGTCCTCCCTAATGTTACCATGTATATTACTTGCATGTTATTGTTACCATGTATACATCGGACGGACGGGGCGCTGCCTGAATCTATGTGTCAGAGAGCACCTTAACTTCTTAGAAGGCACGCCGTACACACACTTGGCGATGCACTGCAAAAGTTGTAACGGATGTTCGCCGCTTTTTGAGCAGACGCAGGTCTTGTTCGCTCACAAGCACCAGAAGGCAAGGGAAATGGTTGAGGCTGCCTTGATAAAACAGGAGAATGACACGTGTTAGCCACTCATTGATACATCTACTAGAAGCAGGGTACGCTTACCTTCAAAAAACATGCGAGATAACTTCGGTTCGTAGATAACCCATGTTTTCTGGTTTTACGCAAGTTGTTACAGCCCGTTTGATTCTGTCTTGCTTTTGTTTCTTCGGTTTTTCAAGGATGTTCACATGATGTCAGATCGGTGTTGTCATTGCCAACTATAAGATGCGGATTTTCTTTCCATTAAACTTCAGTTCCCAGTTAGCACCTGTCCTGCGTGTTCTTTACTGTGCCCTGTCTTCCTCGCGTTTCGCTTCGACATGAATCTATACCAACTCGTCCAGTACTCTACGTTACTTCAGTTTTGACTTAAACTCCACATGAACAAAAAGCCAAAAGAATTGTTGCATGAATACAAGAACCACAAAAAAACTTCAAAAGCTACAAGGCAGCATGAAAGATTAGTATACATCCAGCCTCCCTGCAGCATGCCACATGCTCTAGACCATGGCAGACATGTCGCAACATGCAAGTTGTTATCTACGACAGCATCACCGTTTCACGGGATTGATTAAGAGCGAATAGGAAAGTGGAAGTGAAAGACCATCACATTGGAACAGAATGCAGCTACTGTCAAGGCTGTCACACTTGGTGCTTGGTAGTAATGCTTTCATCAGAGCTTGGAGGGGAAGGTATTTTCGTTAGGGGTGCGCGAATATTCGAAATTTCGAATATTTGTCCAGTAGTGTTTGCTATTTGATTCAATTCGCACTGGAATTTTACTATTCGAACTTCCCAAAAACAAATACAGTCAACGTCCGATTGAAATTGACTCCTTCAGATTTTCAATATGCTTCACCTCATTACACTCTCGTATTGCGGCAAAGCTGCCTTTTAAGCTTAATTACGGTCAAACTTTGCCAAGACACAGTTAACGTGCGATTGGAAGTGGTCCCTAGATTTTCAATATTCTTCACCTCATCACACCCCGGTATTGCGACAAAGCTGCCTTTCAAGCTCTGCTACGGTCACAAATGTACTAACTCAAGAAAACGCTGGTTCCAACATGGAGATGAAAGATGTGGCAGAGGTGGGGGCTCAATGCTGTTTTTTGGACCTGAAATTTGGGCAGGAAGTCTGAAAAATCGGAAGCCAAAGCTTTTTAGCATCCAAAATTTCAGATGTTCTTATATATCGTGTCTACGAGGCAGATTTGGAACTCCGGACTTGAAGGGAGCACACCCTTGTCCGCCACATCAGTTGGGCTTCCACAGAAGTTAAAAGAGGAGGAGAGGCTGAGGCAATGGCATTTTTGCCTATCACGCGTAAAGTGTTGGCGGCAACACTTTGGTTGCACCAAATCATGTACATAAATAGAATTCGGCCTCTACATTGCCTCATTCTTGATAAGAACTATGAAACACCACCCCGCCAGTGCTTCATCAACCTAGCGAAAAGAAACACTTTCATGTTGCTATCTCATAAAAATATGCTTAGGAATCCTCTTTTTTTCTGCAATTTCGCTTTGAAGTATTCGAAAAATATTCTAAAAATATTCGATTCGCACTCACACTTCAATGTTCGAATCCGCTTCACACCCAAAATTTTGCTATTCGCACAGCTCTAAATTTTAGTTTAGCAACGCTTTACAAGCGTACAGTAAACCACATTACCATGTTTGACTCATTTTTACTGAGAAGTGCCTCACTCAGCATAAACATGTGCCTCTTGCAGATCCTACATAAATCGAGCATATGATAAGCGACAATATGCTCGCAGCACGAACATGCTGAAACGACAATGATGGAACAACCAGGTGGCATGACGATGGAAGAATCAAGTAGTCACTTGGTGTTTCCTTTGTACCAGTGGAATTGTTCATAGGTAGTTTTGAGGGAGCAGCAGAAAACTATAGAAAGACTTCAAGATCCTAAAATAAAAATGTGGCAAAACGAAAACCAGTGACTTACTGCGGTAAAGAAGTCGTCCAGTGGGTTCACACTGTCGAGGTACTGCAAAAAAAACAAAACAAAACAGTAACCAAAAAAGCCACCAGAAACGCAGTATTTTCGTTGTCCAATTTCGAGCTTCACTGAAGTTTGACAATTCACTAACGCTGGGAACCGTACAGAAGCAATGGATAAAATAATGTATATAACTAGACTTTAAACAGCATTTTCTGAAGTATATCTGCACGCACTAAGTCGAATCCCGCTATAACGAATACCGCTACAACGAAATTTCCGCCACAACGAATAATTTTCGATTCCCCGTCAGCCGCCCATAGAAAACAATGCGAAAAATGTCTCATCACAATGAATACTTTTTATGGGTATTTCCGCTTGAACGAAGTTTTCGCAAGTGCCACCACATAAGGAAAAGGAGCTTGCCTAGGATTGCCGCGAAATTCCGCTAGAAATTCGACCATTTCTCGTTGCCAGAGCCGTGCGGCCGCATCGCAAGACCCGTGTCTTCATCGGAGACATGCTTTCTGCCACCTCACGCACATCCCGGTAAATTTTTCGCCATTGAGATGCTCAGCGACAGATCGTCCATCCGCCATGATGCTGCCGGCGGATTTGATGCGCGTGCGGGCCGCGGAAGAATCGTTGATGAACTCCCGCCATTGTTTTGACGTAGCACTCAAAACGAAACTACTGCTCGTCGTCACATGCCCTGCGATCGTGAATGACATCCATGGCGTTTTGAAGGCACACGCGCCGCCAGCGCGCACCTAGTCCAAGCGTAACTGCATTCTGCCGCAACCGCTGTGAATACAAATGCGGTCGTGTCGACGCGACCACGGGCGACCACGAAAGTACGCGCGCATCCATCGAACGTACGCGCACCGACTCAATGCAATGCTGCGGCCCAAACCACGGTAGACGCGATCAGAGATAGCAACGACGCAGTTCTGAAGGCACACGCACGGCCAGCGCGCACAAGATTGAAAACGGAACTACCGTCGCTACCGTTTGCCGGAGCGCTGCGCAGAAACGGTGGCAGAGACCGCCGTCGCTATCGTCGCGATTATCGATAGCGAATATGCTGAAGTAGCAGCTAACACACCGGAAGAAAGATTAAAGGCAACAAAGTCGTAAAACGACACGAAGCGTTTCGACTTTCCTTTCTCTCGCTTATGACTGTGGTAGTGCGGAGCTTCGGCACTTCGTTTTCACTTAGCCTCTACACTCTAAACAGAAAAACGCCCAGATGGGAGTTTTTGGCTTGTCCTCTAGAACACTCCCATCTGTACATCTTTCTATGCCCTCAGAAAGGGCGTAAAAAAATAACTCCCATAGGAGGGCGTGTATAGAGTGTACGTTGGGTATAAATGTTACTCCCTTTGTGTCTGAATAGAATATTTCCACGAGAGACAAAGGGGGTTATGTCGTTCTCATTAGGGAGGTTTTTCGGTGTAATAATGGTGGCATATAACTCCCTTAGATGGGCATTTATGGGGCTTACGTCGGGCATATGTTTTACTCCCTTTGTGCACCAATATAATATTTTGCGAGGCACAATGGGGGGTTTTATCGTTCTTATTAGGGAGCATTTAAGGCGTAATGCAGTCGTTTCTAGGGGGGGAAATGGGAGTTTTTGTTATTAAGCGAGCACGTTTTTGTTTTGTTTTTTCTTAAGTTTGGGAGTGAATTCGGTGCTTTTAGGGTACTTTAGTTTACTCCTCTGGGGAGTGCTTGCGGTAGTAAACGGGAGTAACCTTTGCTGCATAACTCCCTCTAGAGCTTCTATGCCATTTCTAAATTGCCAAAATACAGTCTCGCAAAACTGAAGCCATGCTAGCATTCTTGCAAAACTGTATCTCGACAATTTAGACATTAATAAAAGCTTTGGGGGGAGGGGGGGCTTTTCAGCAGAAGTGGCGATGCAGAACTTCCGAAAGGGTTCCTGCTTGCGCCGTTGGAGAAGACACACACCAAACATTGACAAAATATTTATTGTAGGTAAATGTCCAATAGCATATATAATACAAGTCTAGTGTTGAATTTCCGGCAGTGAGCACTTCTGCGGACAGAAACATACAAAATGCAGGTATTGTATAGCAGTGCCTTAACTGCCAGTAATGATAAGCCTATATAAATGTAAAAGAAGGTGGCCCTATCAGATATCGATATCACACATTCATGACATTTCTATAAACTGAAACAGCTAATTGCGCAGTACTATGTGTAAAGCACTTTCACACATGACTAGAGATCTGTGCTGTCAACTAAATTTAACAGCAATTTTCACGGCTGCAATTATTCTGTTCACCATGACTTAGCACAATGAAATAAATCGTGGATACCTTAAAAATATATTGAGACAGGTCAACTGATCACATTTGTTTCATGACAAAACGGCTGACAAACTTGTAAACCTGATACCTTAAATATAACCTATAATATATGGCTACCACATATACCATACACAAACAATACAAATGCAAGTAAGATACCTGTAGTCACCATTTTATCACTCATGATGTCACAACATTCAAAAGTGACTAGGCTTTCTCACTGAATACTCAAGACCTGGGTGGCCCATCTAAAAATTGCAATGGTGGATAAAACATTTTAGAGCAAGTAGCCAACCTGCAAGGCCATGGGCACATTGTTGACATCACAAAATGAAAATTATTTTTATAAATGCTGCCAGGCATGGTTTAATAATAAAAAAAATTTTAAGAAAGGGAAAATAGACAACCACCCATTTGTAGCCTGAAGCGACAAGGAAATCCATATGGATTTCTCAGAAAGAAAAGCTTTTTAGTTGCAGAAAAATTCGTTCTTTTCTGGGGTCCCAGACCCCGGACCAGGAAAAATTTTTAGGCAACTAAAAAGCTATGAGTTCTGTGGAATCCCGCAAGGTGGAGGAAAGGTTAAGAAAGAGAAAACAGATAACCACCCGTAGCACGAAGCCACAAGGCAATCCATACGGATTTATCCGAAAGAAAAGCTTCCTCATTGCCGAAAAATTCGTCCTAGTCCGGGACCCCGAACTAGGACGAATTTTTTGCAACGAAGAAGCTTTTTTTTCCCTAAGAAAGCTGCATGAATTTTCTTGTGGCTTCATGCTACAAACAGGTGGTTGTCTATTTTCCCTTTCTTAATCTTTCCTCCACCTTGCGGGATATCGCAGAGCCTGTTTGCAATAAAAAAATGTACACATTGGTTGTACAAGTGCACGCCGTATTCCTACATGCGACACATGGACCAAGGTTTAAGAAAAAAAAAAACCTTGCACAAAAAATGCAATATTAACATTTGTCTGTCACATTTTTTTTTTCACCTCTTCTCAAGGCACAGAAGTCCAAAATGCCAGCTTGCACAATGTACTTGAAGAAAACTACAAAACTACAATTGTGAAACTAAATTAATGTTACTCATTAAAAAAATTTATAAGTTCCAGAGCTTTGACACTCGGCTTCACGTGTGAAAGGTGTAGGAACGCGTGCTCAAGGAATGTGAGCATTTTGTGTGCCTTTTTTTGGGTATTCCACATGGAATACCCAAAACGATGCAAACAGGCACTCCATTCCTGCAAGAAGTGATGGCACACTCAAAACGGGCTCCCCGTCAATGTGTAGAGTAAGTCCTCCTTTCTCCACAAGGCAAGGTGTGAGCAGGGCTTGTTCCTATGATTGAAGAAAAAAAAAAGAATGCTGTTAAGCGTAATGTAACTTTTAGTGTCGATAATGCTGAACCAAACAAAAAAAATATTCCTTAGAACTATGCAGAAGAACTGCCTGTTCCGATAAGGTCAGCGAGGCATGAGGGGTGATCCTTTCTAGTTTTCTGCCACTTCATCTGCTTCCCCAAAGTTGAGAATAACGTAACTGAGCATCTTGAAGCCACTCTTCATTTCATGGAGCACACTTCTTTGGAAAAAGAGTTCAAACTCTGAAAGTAGCTGGCAAAAAAAGATAAGAAAGATCGTTCCCAAAATATTTCCCCCATTTCCAAGTAATTGCACAGCTAATGACACTTATTGAAGCTGATATGCCAGACAGAACAAGGGTTGAGGTCTATTTGTTACAACCATAAGAACAAAAACAGTGCAGCGAGAGAAAGGAAAATGAATGTGCACAAAAAAGGACTTGCTACAGGTGAGAAACACACACAATCTACTGCAGCAGCCATCCTTTAGTTTCCTTGGGATATATGTTCAATTAACTCTGGGAATGTCATCCTGTGCCAGTGAGGGCCAAGGAAGCAGGCAAACATCTTAAATGCAAAGCATTTCTCAGCAAACCAAATGCACTTTAACTGCTTCTTTCTGTTATCTATCTATTAAGCCGCGTATGCCAGGGCGCTCTCGTGGTCATCTCCTTACCGTGGCACATACCGAAATTAGCATATGAAACCGTGAGTATATGACAGACACGATTCACAGCTGATGTCTTGAACGAATGAACAGCACCAAAGAACAAGGACAAACAAAAGAAGCTAAAAATGGCACAGGTTCTCATTTGGCTCTTCATTGTGCACAAAGTGCTTGTAATCCATGTTTAGATAGGACAGAAATTTTGCATCGGCACAGGGATCAGCACATGCGAGAAATCATGGAAGCCTTTTACATGTCACTGGAAGGTCACAAGTGCATCAGCCAACCTTCGGTAGCCTTATCACAGGCAGATGTATCATATCTCAGGAATAGTTTGCCTCATGTTCATGCATAATCAGCCACTTGGATATCTTTTTGTTACTTTTGTTACCTTGTGCATGCACTGATGATTGTTTATAATCCTTCTCCAGTTGCTAATTTATTCTGTTCATTTCAGAATAACGCTTTTAGTTGTGAGTTAGCACCGTTGTCTGTCGTTTGTTTCATTCGTCCTTGTTCTTTCGCACTGTTTATTCGTTCAAGATGGAAGTGCACTAACTTGGCCAGTTAAATGTTCTGATGTCACAGCTGATGTCCTGAATAATGTGATGACTGGTCAACTACAGTAAAAGCACGTTAATTCAAACTCAAAGGGGAGTATAAAACTGTTCTAACTAAGCGGAGTTCGAATTAGCGTGCGGGCACTAGATTGAACAGATATCGTGCCACACCGTGTGGAGAGAACCCAGAGAAGCCACCTCTGGACTCGTTCCTGCAAATTAGGCGATATTACACATTTGTGGCAGGTAATTTCGTAAGTTAAGTTCATGCTCAAACAACCAACAGAATTATTGATCAGTCAGTGATATGCCAGAAACAAGCAGGGACTTGCATTCACGTGAGCAGTCAGCCTTAATGCCAAAATATACGAAGCTATTTGTGCTCCAAAACACGTTCATTTACATGGCACAGTTAACACAATCAAAATTTAAGGTCTTTCTTTCTTAGTTTACTTATAGAAAAATATTGAAATTGTCCAAGGGGACACGGCTAAAGGCAAACACTGCCTGACTGGGCCATGCCACCCATACAGCAGTAGCAGCAGACAGACGACATTTGCAACCATAAAATCATACATGGAAATCAATCACTACACTTGTTTTACAGATGAAAGTAATGAGTAATTTGGGTGATCATTCTGGGCCGATTTCTGTGAGGAGGAACGAAAGCCAGAGGGCTCCCAGTTTGAATTCACCGTTGTAGATACCAACGCGTTCGAATTATCGGGAGTTTTCCCTATAGAAATACATAGGGCTGTGCCGGGACCAGGGCGTCAGTTCAAATTAGCAGTAAGTTCGAATTAACCAAGTTTGAATTAACGAGCTTTTACTGTACCTCATTAAACTCTTCCCACCAGCAACATGTGGCACATGCCTGCATACCACAGCCTGTGGTATCACAGGTGATACACTGTCTTTACTAGCGACAGTGAGAATAGACTTTGGAAATGTTAACATGATAGTGCTAAAGAGAAAACCATGTGCCGGCATTCAAGGCTTGAGCCAGAGTCAAACCCAGGCATTCTGCACAGCACTTAAGTATTCTACCAGAGACACCAGTGCTCCAAGCTCTTTTGGAAAAAGACGCTGCAGAAGCATCATGTCAGGGCAATGCTAATTATGGTTGCAGTGCCTGCGATCCACTTTTATAACAGCGTCGTAACCATTACATATGTACTCCTGCGACTCGGCAAGGCACGGTCAAGCATTGCTCAAATATGCCAGTCATCACAACGCAGTGTGGACTTCATTGCAATGAAAGTGACATCTTCGTTGTAACATGAGTGACAATGTTACATAGAACCATGAGCTCACATTATTCTTGTCATTACCGATGAATCGTACTTTCATACAGTCATGTCTTCCAATGCCAATTTTAGTGTCTACCAAGGAGACATGATCACAAGAGTACCACAACATAGGGGGGTAGGTAGATAGGTAGGGCAGATGAAACAGTCAAAGTGCCTGAGGTTCGCGAAGAAATGCGTTGCATTTAAAATAGCGCACAGAAAGAAAACATGCTGCAAGTGGGAAGCTGCATCCACCACACAAACATTGTAGTACACGCCAAGCAGGTGAATAATAGGAACTGGGCTCAGGTCGCGCATGCATCAGCATTTTTTATATACTTTCATTTCACTATTAATTATTGTATTTAACTACAATCATACATAATCGTGTAACCATGCTTCGCTTGGATTCACTGACTGCATTTTTACAGTTGCAAATAAACGTTCAAGCTCCTGGTCTCCTCCTGGCTTATTATATATTCACTCCTCAAAGTTGGCAGTATTAATGCCAATGAGGATTCACGTTGGTATTATTGACAGGAGGATAGCAATAAAGTAAGCTGGAGAACCTGAACACGGTGGGATATTTCAGTAAAGCACAACACGAATTTGAACAATGTGCATTTGGCTGCTACTTGCAGAAAGCTGCCTTTTCATCCAGTTTGACTGCACTTTAGCTTATTTCAAATGACAGTTTCCTAATCCCTTCTTTGGCATCATTGATGATGATGATATATGGTGTTTTATGGCGCAAGGGCCATTGATGGCCAAAGAGCGCCAGGACCTGATAATTTGGCATCATTGTTTTCGCCTTGCATGAACAGCCACTAAATATATCAGCCAGTATTTCAAGGAGTTGACGATATCCCACATTTACAAGGCAAATGAAGTTGTATGAATATTTGGACTTATCCACATTGCTGCACTGACTGAAGCACATGTCTTGGTGATTGGATGAACGCTAGGTACTCTATTTCCTAAACCATGATCTGTTTTTTACTAATGCATTGCAGTATCAGTCGATTGTTGTGCTCTGGTCTACATCCTTTATCACTGTTGAGAAGGTTTGACACAGTACTCATCCCGAAGTACCATTCAGTTTTCATATCAGATTTCATCACTGCAGCATAAACTCATGTTATCCTGTGATAAAAATGACACTGCAATTACTGCCTGAGATACACAGGAGCCACTAAAACAGACAAACAAAAAAGAAAGCAAAGGGTCTTGCTCGAACTTACCAATGCCTCAGTTCCAAGAAATGGAAACAGTAAAAGAGCATCCAACAGGGTGAGGCTGCGAAGCTCCTATGCCTGTCCAGTGCTGTTGCCCACAACCTTGGCCTTCCTGTAGCTTCATCGTGGCAGGCTGCATTATTCTGGAGCCTTTCGTTATGAATTTGCAAGGACTCAACGGTTTCTCCATATGTAGTAAGATGGCTGCAGTCCTGAAATGCAAGAAAAATAAAATGAAATGGTGCAGTGCAACTACAAGAATGCAGACAATCACTCATCCAAAAATTCAGCAGGTCCCCTGCATCACGGGAATCTGTTTCATGCAAAGCAGACAGCAAGCAGCTGTCTATGCTGCATTTATTTTGGCTTTGTGTGAAGCATTACGAGGTGGACTGCCACGTTTTCGTAAATGAAGTAGTTGTGTGCAAATCGTGCTCTTACTGGGCAGGCTGACTACATTGATGTTTAATGGGCCTGAGGTAAAGTCAGCACTCATGTTAGAGCAAGGACCTCGGTTTTATTGAAACGAAGCGCACACCACGGTGCGACTCACATTTCGCATTGCTCGACCCCGGAGCAATACCCTTACGTATGCTACGTGTGATATTCACAACATTGCACGCAACGATGTGACACTGCGAATATGATACGTAACATTCTTTAGTGTATTCTCCGCATGCAAATTCGGCACTCAGCAGCTTTGGACTTTATTGCGCGCGCAAAGCCACAAAACTCAAACAACGCAGAAGCCGTTGAATGCCAAGAGCTTTCAGCCGCAGTCCTCATGCTGGCATAAAACTTGATTGCTATGTCGCGATGAACAAACAATCAGTTGCCAAACATTTTATCAGAGAAAAAAGTACCGTCACATATGTGGTGGTGTTGGTGGTGGCGGCGGTACGTTATAAGGGAGGGGTGTAGAGCACACTTCAGGCTAATTAAACACTGGAGTCTTGTGCCATGGTCACAATGTGAATGCAGTCACAGGATGACTAATGCGGCTTTTACACTGCTCTTACACAAAGAAATACAGGATGTACTTATTTATCAGAAAATGAAAGTGTATTAACGTAACAGGCATTTGTTTATTGTTTTCTTGATACTTTCAATAACATGGCACTCTGTTAATTCGGTCATTTTTTTTCGGTCTGATGATATCCAAATTGACGAGCTTTTATTGCACAATGTAACTAATTTATTTTTCCTGCATTTGTCACTTTAGTTATTTAAGAAATCTGCTGCCACACAGCACTAAATAATAGCGCAGCACCAGTGGTACTGCAGCTGCTACACCAAGATACCATCAGAAGATGTAAGAAATATTTTTCAAAGCAACTCACAAAAAGACGGCACAATTTGTTGTTTGCCACTTCTTCAGATGGTGCCTGCATTTGCTTTGGCAGACAGCGTTTCTTTCGAATTAGCATTTCCTCCGAACAGTTTTGTAGCTTTTTTCTTGTGTTGTTGGAACTTGTTCCTCAGGGCCATCACCCATGATTCCTGTAAAGTTTTAAACACATACATTAGTAACAATCATTGAAAAATTCATCAGTGTTGCAGGTGTACACACGGAACTAACTACACAAATGATATAGCTGACGGCACCATTATAGCACCAAACTTGAATAGAACTAATGAACCAGACACCATGTAGGGCCCAGTATGCACGGTTTTATGTTGCTGAAAGAAACACTGAACAAAATTTTTGCCCCCTAGATTCTCAGCCATACTGAAAGATTGGGTGCCGCATTCTGTAGCCACAACCTTCATTTCAGGCAGAAACTAATGGAAAAGAATGAATTGAATGAGTTTTTCACAAACTGCTCCGTGCAGCGGCCATGCTGTGAACTAGAGGAGGTGATGCTTAACGCCCCTGGCAATGGGAGTGCCAACTTTGCCAGCCATTGCCTGCATCTCTCAACTGGCTCTGCTTTCACTATGGTTCCTAGAGCCCGTATGATCGGCACCGACAGCGAACAATGCTCTTGGTTGGGGTAAAGGCCCGAACGGGTGTGGCACACCTCAGTGCCTTTGTGAAAGCCGTTTAGTGCGATGCAGATGAGAGGCTGAAAAAGGGAGGTAGCAGAACAGGAAAACAGGCACCCTGCATTCGCCAGGGAGGCATTTAATCTCACAGCCGTCGATGTGCCCCTCTCACTCTGACGTGCAGCTGTCACGCACTGTTAATCCACCAAAACTACACCCAACTGTTTAAAATATGTGAAATAAACTGTTTATCTGAACACTAGCGCCTTTCAAGTGGTATTTTGTCATTTTTTACCGTATTTTTGTTAAGCATTGCTTTAAGAGCTACATTGAGTTCATCACATATCAACTAGCTAGCCCATCTATCGTCCTTCATTTTCCTGCACTGAGCATGACTGTACCGCTATGACGAGCATTCTGAAATTTTCATGGCAAATGTATCATAAATTTGGAATGTCCACACGCAGTTTTCACCAAAATGAGAGCGCACGTCACTTCTGTATCAACATAAATACAAATTTTGCTCTACATGTTACCGTAGATCCCACCTAAAGCATCAAAACAAAAAAAATGGCAGCACCTATAAAAAAAACAGGTTAAATCATAAACAGCAATTTGATCTGCAATTTGAAGGGTCCTTGTTTCAAGAATGTCTGTGGCAAACTGGTAAATGTATGGTGGCGCTCCAGCTTATGACACTCCTGAAATGGTGAAGGCTATATCATTGTACTTGAAAAGCTGAGACAAAGAATTAGGTGGTCAACTGTCACTTAATGATGTAGCAAAACTTCATGCACGAGTGGATGCCTCATTGCTTGTAGACTGGCAGACAGATGTTGCAAAAATAGCAAAGCAGGCTGGCATAATGCAGGGCATATTCCCACCTAAAATTTATGAAAATTAAACTAAATGTTGCAGTTTGATGCAGTCCAAACCACAATATTATTATGTGGCACACCCAAATGGTGGGAGTCCAGATTAATTCGGACCCCCTGGTGTTTTTTAACGTCTCTCTACATTGGTAGAGCATCGGGGCGCATTACACGAAGGCTACAGGTTCGGTCCTTGCCAGCGGCAAGTTGCCTTTTGTCCACTTTACTTTCTTCGCATCTACTATATTGCGATTACCACAACGCACTTAAAGCAGTACAGTTAACACCCCCTATACCTTCTTTGGCTTCATTATCTGCTGGTCTTTATCAAGGTTGAATCTGAGCACATGGCTTTTGCATTTTAACCCTTAATGAAATGTACCCACCACAGACGAGACACAAGTTCTGCATTCTCGTTCATAACAATGGTACACGTTCACCACAGAACTGCCCCAGCAGGCACGCCTTTTTTTTTCATTCTTAAAGGGACTGTCTACCGCTCGAAAAAATTTTCTGATTGTGGTGAAAATGAGAATATCGTTCGTCGCATCGGCAGCCACGAGGATGCTTTTGCGCCATAAAAGAGGAATTATATTTTTAATTTGATGTTGAAAATCGTGAAAGAATGACCGCTAGCGTCACCCAACGGCGATGTGGTTCAATCTACTGGTATGACAAGAAATCCACGCAGGTAGACTCATTTTGCTTAAAAACAAACATGTATAACTTGAAATTGTATTTTACGCACTTGAGGCACCCTTCGGTTGAGTCAGAGAGTAATTTTTTGCTTTTTTTTTCTCACGCATCCAAAAAGGCGCCTGGTGGCAGGCGCTGCTTATGGCGCCATCTTCGATTTCGTCTGCTTCAACTCATGCGGTAGGCCATGCGGCCCCTCCCGAAATTTTGATGACACATAGTGTTTTATTACAAATAAATCATGAAAGTAGCCGTTTTTCTCAAATAGTCAAGGCTTTCAGCAAGTGGGCCTCCCTCGAAAAAATTTCCTGGCTACGGGCCTGACCCCAGATATTATTATTTATGATTGATCTTCTTGTGTAAAGACTTCAATGTGTAATACATGTTGCATTATTAAGCTAGGCCACTGCCTCTTTCGCATTTAGTATAATGCCCACAGACATGGCATTATACTAAACCACTGGCAAAATGCCACTTTCCTCCGCAAAACTTCAGCAATATTAAGTTTGGGGCTTAAAGGGGAGATATTGAACAAAAATATGGAAAAATGATGAAAGCATCGTATATTCCCTCAGAAGATACTGGATAAACAGTCAATTTCAGGTATTCTTCCAAGTTTCCCATGGTGCATCGACATTAGCTTGGCGTCAGGCTACAGTACTAATTTTGGTGACTACACGCAGCAGTCTGGCTAGTTGTGATTGATGTCGGGTACCAAAATTTCCGAAATGGCCACTTGTGTGTCACTGAAAACACCCGAAATTGTCACTCGTGCCCCACCAACGAAGCCACAGTGTGAAACGGTTATGAAAATATCACGATATCTTGTGCTAGCACATGAGGTGAAGTGGTCATGCAAATATCATGATATCTTGTGCTAGAGCATGAGGAGAAGCTCACACAGTGTTTTGACGCACGGGTACAGTAGGAACCAAAACTAGCTTTTAAAAACATACTATAATTATTTCTTTAGGATGGGCTTCTAGGCTCTTGAGGGCTTGGCTTTTCATTTGGCAGAAAGAAAACGACAACTGAAAATTACTGTATGAGTACCCCTTTAGACCATTAACCAAATCAGTAACGTGGTAGTCAGACTAGTTTTATTTTGACAAGGCTGCACGCTGCAGCCAGCAGCGCTTTTACGTATCAAAGTGCGCGAGGCAGATAGCGTTTGCTGTCTCTAGAAATACTCCCACACGAACACGGTGGTTACTTTTGTTATTTAATAATTTATGCAGCAGATGGCACCAATAGTCTCTATAAAACTTTCTTGCTCTGCCTGCTCGCACATTAAATGCATTCGTTCTCCCTGTCTTTGAATATCGGCAGCTTTTCGTAGCTGCATGTGGCCGTCTTCCTCGCTGTATCGCCCTAACATCGGACGAATTTCTGCTCGGACTGCCCTCGCGGACTTTTCACATGTGCAAACGTGTATTAGTGGCAAATAAAATGCCACAGTAGGTTTTGGGTGACACTACGCTGCAATTTCAGATTTCAAAGGACTGAAAAATCCCTCCCTCAATTTTACAAACTTCCTGATTCAATTAAATAATTCGAGCCCCTTCGTCACTTCAATAAGTCGAGTTTCAACTGTATTTTATATACATATACTCAAATACTTGACAACCAATGCTGTTAAATTTTTCCACTTTGGTGAACATGAGCCTAAAGTTCCCTTGGTTTAGTGCATACTCTCGAGTGGCTCGCTATATTCTTGGTACCCATTTATAAAATTAATAATTACCATGGGCCAAACCTAGGTCATGCTACCATTTACTTTCATTATCTTATGAAATGCTTGCTAGTGAATGTAAGAAACTCTTTACTGTGAACCTTTTATGTTCAAATTCTCCACAACATTGTAAAATCTCAAGGCAGCAGTCTTCTAACGATCCAACCAGATTGTCTAGCTTGCTTTCACTGTGCAACTAGGGGCCAACTGCAATAAAATCTCATTTTCTTTAAATTTGTTATGAGTGAGCATTATTTACCTCTAAAGCCATCTTGGTAAGCCTGTAAAGCTGATAACCGTATATTCTTGTTAGCTGCCTAAAACAGTTCTTAAGGAGCACCAACACAAAAATTTTGCACCTTTTTTCTGTTGCAATAAGTAGATAATAATCCACTTATCATGGCTGGAAAGCTCGTTTTGCTCGAGTGCACCGCGGTTAATTATTGGGAAGGGTTTTATTACCGCCCAGTCGCAGTTTCCGTTTCAAAGAGTGCGGAGCGAGATGGGACCTAGAGTGGTTTTCCGTGTAAACATAAGTTGGCCACGAGAGGACAAAAAACCGCGTGCACGTGAGCACCGCCTTGACAGCTCTTTTCAACGAAGGCTTTCAATGAAATATACGTGACCCCCTAAAAAATGCACTGCCAAGGCAAAGGACACCAGCCTTTGTGCTCCCGTGCAAGCCTACCCCCTCTTTCCATTGAAAAGGTCTGCTAAGAGACAGCGCTCGCAAGGATAACGGCAACCAAACACAAACTCGTGACGCAGGGGCGGTTGGTTGTTTACAAGGAAACCAGAGGCACGTTTCACTTGCAGTGCCACGACACATACTTTGAAATTGATTTTAAATAGTTCTAGGCTGCATTATCCATTGATATCTTGTAGATGATACATGTGTGTCCACACAAATCTATCCCACAAGTTATCTCGCCTTCAAAATTTTGTGTCAGTACTCCTTTAAGTAGGCAATCCATGCACATGGTGGTTGTCATTATGACATGGGTCCCAACATGCTGGTTGTGATGTGCTTATCATTGAAAAAGTTACACCAACCAACGAATTATAAAAGTAAAACTTCTTTTACTTTAAAAAACCCGACGTTTCGGATCCAACTCGGATCCTTCCTCAGGGGTGACTGTGGGGGCCAGAGAGCAACAGAGTTTAAAAAGGAAGGGAAGAGCCTTCCTCTCTTTAGGTCGGGGGGTCACGCTTGGTTTGAATGACGTGCCGTAGTCCATTGAAATACACACTCGGCAGCGCACCTGCAGACCGGTTCACGTTGCCGGGTGTTGCCTGAATGTGCCAGGACTCCACAAAAAGTCGTTTGAGATAATTTGCCTCGAAGTCGACGATGCGGGAGTTGTCAAAGGCGATGCGATGGTCGTTCACCTCGCTATGCTCAGCTAGCGCACTCCTTTGTCTGTCGAAATTGCGGACGTCGTTTTTGTGTTGTCGCAGCCTTTCTGGGAAGTTCTTCGTTTCCCCCCACGTATGAAGCGCCACAATCGGCACAAGGAATAGAATAAATCACTCCTTGCGCTTTTTTTCTGGGCTGTCTGTCTTTTGGGCGCGGGAAGAAGCGGCCGAGTGTGGAAGTTGGCCTTGTGCGCAACTTTTTATGCCTGCTCCGACAAACGCGTGTGAGCGCTTCGCTGGTGCCCTTAACGTAGGGAATGCAGACGCGGACAGGCCTGGGAAGCGACGAGTCAGAGTCCTCTTGAAGGGTCTGCGGGGCGGGCGTGGCGGCGTGCAACCCTCTCAATAAAGCTTTGGAGTAGCCGTTCTTTAGAAGGTCGCATCTGATCTTCCGTTCTTCATCCGTCCGCTTATCATCCGACGAACAAAACCCTCCGTGCACGTGTGAGTAGTGACGATACCACCGCTGATTTATGGTGGAAAGGGTGGTTGGAGCCAGCGTCGAGGTAGCGACCGGTGTGGGTTGGCTTTCGGTATACCGAGAATTGCAGCAAACCACCCACCCTTTCCACGAGGACATCGAGGAATGGCAAGCAGTTGTTTTTTTCCCGTTCCACGGTGAACTGGATGGCCGGCTCAATAGAGTTCAGATGGGCTGTGAAGGCGTCTACGGCAGAAGTTTTTAGGATACAGAAACAGTCGTCGACATACCGCAAAAATATTTTTGGGGTGATGCCGGCCGTCTGCAGTGCTCTTCCCCCTGCCTCCATCACGAGGTTTGCTGCCGTTACAGACACAGATGCCCCCATTGCAGTACCAGTTAGCTGTTTGTAGTATTCTCCGTTGACGGAGAAGTACGTGCTGCTGAGACAAAAGTTCAAAAGGTCTGCAGGTGCGCTGCCGAGTGTGTATTTCAATGGACTACGGCACGTCATTCAAACCAAGCGTGACCCCCCGACCTAAAGAGAGGAAGGCTCTTCCCTTCCTTTTTAAACTCTGTTGCTCTCTGGCCCCCACAGTCACCCCTGAGGAAGGATCCGAGTTGGATCCGAAACGTCGGGTTTTTTAAAGTAAAAGAAGTTTTTACTTTTATAATTCGTTGGTTGGTGTAACTTTTTCAATGATATTTTCTTCCCAACCAGACAGAACGCTGTCAAATGTTCACCTTTAAGTGATGTGCTTCAGCACCTTCATATTTCAGAAGTCATGCTTAAAAGGAATCCGGCAATTTTTCGATATTCACCAGTTTCAATAAAACTTTCAAATATGTTCTCTTCGGTACCTTGATGGTATGTGGCAAATTGTACAACCGTGAGTAAGTTAGTTTTCAAGAAAACAAATTTTAAAACTTGGTAGCCAATTCCGGAATCACACTTGCAAACGCGGGCTACCCTGTGTATGCCAACGTAACGTGCCTACTCTTTTCCAGCCCCGCCTCGTCCAGCACATGCAGCGTGTGCTTTCTTCTACGTGGCGACAACGACGCGAGCACAGTTGTTCGGTTTTGTCAGCTGCACAGCATGTTAGTCGTCGCTGACATCGGGTCTTACAGTAAGCACGCAAATTGAGCACGAGGAGATCATGCGGGGGATGTCAGCTACATCATGCGCCGGCGGGTCGAAATCAAAGGCGATGCTTCCGCGCTCAGATAGTAGCTGTGATCATCGTTGAACTTGTCACTATTAAGTTCAGACAGGCTGGCACAGCTTGATTCCACGTCGGATGACATTGCCAGCTTGCTTTTCGTGCGATAGGAGAGGCACGTGGGCTATGTTTACACCCGGCTAGTCGTGGCAGCGTGCAGCGTATTTCGTGACGCCATCGCCTACACACCACGGAGCAGCTCCCTGTTTCGGTTTTGACTCATCTTTTATTGTCTATTTAAAATTATTGAGGAGCTCTCAGCAAAATGAACCACCCTAGCTGATACAGGACATCTATTACTATTTGAAAGCGGCACCATCTCAATGGTCGAAAATGCACTGGAGTTCCCCTTTGAGGGCTCCTCTACGAACTCCAAGCTGATGTATTAAATTTCGTCTGGCCCTCTTGCTCGCGGGCCACTTCTCCGCCTCTGAACACTTCTCTCTACATTCCTACCTCCATGTAGCCTCGCCTATTCCTGTGCCCTAATACTTATTAAACTCAGTTAACCCCTGATAACAGCCTGGTGTTCATCGGCCACTGAAATAAGTCGTAACAAAACACTAACATCAACTGCCTATATGCAAGCAAAAACTGCAACCATGTCACAAAGCCTGAAGTCTAACTCGTTACATTGCCTCAATTTTCGCTGGACAACTACAATGGTGGGGTCACTGAAGAGCTATACAAGCTGCAATAGCCAAACAATCGATGTGACATTCCCATGCACTTGTTGCTGTGCGCAGAGCATGCATCACAGTTTTGTAATGTCCCATGCGCGCTCGAGCTTACAATCAAGCACACTTCTAATGTTCTTCCACAGATTTGATACAGCCTCAGCTGCTTAACTGCCAGATCAGCGACAAGAACATTTCATAACTTCAAGTTATGCTCAAACGATGCTCAAGACTTTTTTTTGGCTCTCAATTGACAACAGTATGGTTGCAACCAACAAGTGCACAGCTGTTACAAAATAGGAGAAACAAGGCAACCACTAAAACTTCTATAATACAATTTTAGTTCCCTACAGCTCATTCATGATGAGCAGTTGAGCCATTGAATGGTTAAACTACCAAGTTATAGCTAAAGAAAGAAGCATACATGGAGTGCTTACCATGCGATCTTGATGTATGCGCCAAAGAGCTGTCAACTATGGCACGGCGCACAGCGCCATTTTGTATTTTTCTCCTCAGCACCTCGCCGTAGTGCCCAAAAGAAGGGGCACAAAATCTAAAAATCCCGTTCCTTTTCCAGTGCACCGACTGGATGGACTGCACGTTTTGTGCGTTTTCTGTCACGGCACTGCATATAACATACCGAGTGCTT